>NC_073387.1:46525911-46763411 GCF_028641065.1 Leucoraja erinaceus
GCACATATGAACAAATAAAACAAAGGGATCTGATTTCTAGGTCGAATTGATTTAGTGATGTATCATTTCGGTATGTTTTTATAGTTAATGGTGTACTCTGGTTGGTACCATGGTCTGCTAACTCTGCAAACTTCCAACCCTTCCCAATTCGGTGAACAATGAAACTTGCACTGGAAATATGTTTTAATTCCAAAAGCCAGTTTCACCAAGCATTCCACCAAGTGAGACCTCAACTATGTCTGCCAGCACAGATGTATATTTCTTGGCACTTTTGATACAAGGATCTGCCATGTTAAATGGTAGGTATTAGGGCAACAGTTTTGACTTCACACGAGTGCCCCTTAATAAATTGTGAGATTTATGGCAGTTTGTTATTTTGAACTTCTTATTTCTAATCGTATAATTTGTGCTGATAGTCAAACAAAGGAGAGCAGATTCCGTGAAAACTGCATTTAATTCTTGTAATAACTAGTGCATTTAAAGTAGAAGAGGTCGGACCAAAAGGATCGATTCAGTGATACAAGTACCAATATCTGTTATCAGGCAACTGAACCATCCTAACAACAACTAGAGAGCAGCCCTCAGCTGCTATCGACCTCATTGGAGACCCTTGGATTATCGTTGATAGGACTTATCTTGCACTCAACGTTATTCACATTGTTCCTTTTATCATGCATCTGTTCTCTGTGAACAGCTTTTTTGCAATCATGTATTGTCTTTTCGCTGACTGGTTAGCAAGTAACAAAAGCTTTTCACTGTACCTCGGTACATGTGGCAATAAACTAAACAATATATGGAGGTAACATATTTTGTGTTTCTAACTGAAAAAAACATGCACTCAATAATATTAGTCATATGCCTAAATTAATTGGTTCAATTTAGTGGGTTACATTTTAACATATTCAGTCTGAATAAATACGATTAATTTCATGTGCCAATGTAAAACATATGTAAATTTCTACAAGGTCAGGTTGCAATGAAGAATATAACCCATGGTGTAAATTTCAATTTAATGAACTTGTTTGATTAACTCACATTTTGAAACTATATGTACATCTCGGTGTGTGAGGTACAAGTTCTTGAATGACTCAGTGAAATATTTAGTTGGATATTAATAATGAGTGGTGTACTGTTATCCTCAAGGACTGGAGTACAAGCTTCACCAAGGATTAAGATCACTTCGACCAGAACAAGGATCATTTAGATGAAATGTGCAAAGACTCTCCTGCCCTGTATTTGTCTGGCTCTCAGTACAAGAGAAACAACACGAGGCGAATGGAATAACTTCCAGGTTCCACATCCCATCGAGTAGCGATAATTAGTTATAAAACACAGACCAGCAACGTTCACCTTATCATGTCCCAACCTCACGACCTCAAGCAAATCACAACATATTCCCCAATCATTCGGCATAAATGTTTGGTGTCCCGGGCAAGGGCGACGTTTGATTGAGGGCAACATCCATCCCCAGCTGACCTCTTGAATTACATAAGGAGTTACTATCTTGAACTGCAACTGTCCGAGTGGTGAACTTACATAGTACTGCTGTGCCAGGAGTTTTTGTATTTTGGAGCAGTATTGATGAAGGAATTGCAGATTATTTCCATGTTGGAATGATCTGAGTATTCTCCTGCCTTCTCCCGCTAACCCCCGTACTAATCAAGAATCTATCTATCTCTGCCTGAAAAACATCCATTGACTTGGCCTCCACAGCCTTCTATGGCAAAGAATTCCACAGATTCACCACCCACTGATGAAGAAATTCCTCCTCATCACCTTCCTAAAGGAACGTCCTTTAATTCCGAGGCCATGACCTCTGGTCGTAGACTCTCCCACTAGTGGAAACATCCTCTCTACATCCACTCTCTCCAGGCCTTTGCTGTCCTTTCATTATTTTTTATACTAGAAAAGCTTCCTTTTATCCATTTCACCCTTCCCAATAATTACAATCAGTTCTTGCAATGTTATTATCAAGCTACCAGTTATTGATTCAGCATTATTGATATAAATTAGTAATCATGAGACCTGTTGAAAATAATTTATTTAGAATACTCACCACTACTGCATTGCCATAAAGATAAATCTTCATAACTTTGTACAATGTGCGATATAATGAAAAAGGATGAAAAGACTGAATTTGGTACCTTTCCATGCAGCTTGGCAACGATTCCTTCCGCAAAATGAGAAACATAAATTTTACACAGTAATATGAAGTGCTCTGCCTGAAGCAGTTACAGAAGCAATTTTAATCCTAACTTTCAGAAGAGAATTGGTTAAGTACCAGAAGGGAAATATTTTACATGCTGTAGGATTAGTGGGTAATTGAACAGCATTGCACGGAGCAAATGCACAGGTCCAATGTATCAGATGGTAATTCCCTGTGCTGTACTCTACTGGGCTATATTACTATGAACCGTATTTCAGGGTAAGACCAAAGTCTACGCTAGTACACTGGTTTTACTTTTGGAGATGCAGCGTGGCAACAGGCCCTTCAACCCAACTAGTTTGTGCTGACCAGCGATTACCCGTACACGAGTTCTATCCTGCACAAAGGCCAATTAACCTACAAACCTGCTTGTCTTTAGAATGTGGGAGGAAACCAGAAAACCCAGAGAAAACCCACGCGATCACAGGGAGAACGTACAAACCCCAGACAGACAGCGCCCACGGACAGGACTGAACCTTGATCTCTAGTGCTGGAAGGCAGCAACTCTACCGCTGTGTCACTATGCCGCCCCGAGGACCAAGTAGCATTATTAATATCCAAGGAGCTGGACTATTTACATGATTTTTTTTTAACCCAATCACAACAACTAAGGAATATAAAACTAATAGTGATCACAAAATTACCAAATTGTCTTAAAAACCTCTGGCTCTCCAATATCCTTCAGGGTTGTGATATCTGCCATCCTTGTGCTACTCTAGCCTATGGTATTCACACTGATGCAGTTAACTACCCTCTGAATTAACCCAGCTAATCATTCAGTTCAAAGAGCATTGGAGATGAGCAAAAATGCTTTGGGCACATGATGAAAATAATGAAGCTGCTAGATTTTACTGGTTCATCATTTCTAGACAGCGTGGCTCAAATTTTACACTGTAAACCACATGTTGATCCTTAGAAAAAATTTCAATTGGGTTGAAAGGAGATAGGAGCTGAGCGATCATAGATATATATCACAGGCAGCCACAGAGAAGTTCACATCAAACTACCCTGCCCCGGGGAGTAATGTGCAACTCGGAGGTGCCCTAGAAAGACGAAAATATACATCCACAAATATAAATTCCTTGAGGAAAAGAAAAGACTTAAGACTGTTTGGGTTGCCGCAAACTAATCAAATTCAAGCCACAGCCCCACACGCAGGCTGTGATTACAACAACATGTCTGACAGGACTTCATTTGGCAGTAATAGAAGAGATCCAAAAGCAAAGGATTCAATTACTTTATTGGTTATCCTGGTTAAACAGCCTACCTTCAGTGTCAGCATCCTCTTTGCTCAACGGAAGGCAGTGGCGAATGTTCAGTTTGATCTTTGAATGCTTGGGTACCGCAGAATGCAAGAGTTATCTTTCTTTTGTCTTCCCGCTCTTTATTTCCAATTGAAGAGATTACCCTTTAGACTGCAACAAAATCTCATCACAAAAGTGCAGAGACCTCCATGAGATTAATATTGCCAGAAGTCACTTCACTTGCAACCCTTGCAAGCCATTAGTAACAAATGATCTACATTATCTCTTTCTCGTTTGTCTTCACCATGCCACGGGTTTTAGCTTGGAGCAGTTTGTATTCAGGGTAGCCCAGTTTCTCGATAGGCTCGAAGCAGATGTTTCCAGAATAGATTTAAGGTGAAGGTGAGAAAGATTTAATAGGAATCCGAGGGATAACTTTTTTCACACAAAAGGTGGTGGGTGTCTGGAGTGAGCTGCCGGAGGAGGTAGTTGAGGCAGGTACTATTGCAATGTTTAAGAAACAATTAGACAGGTACATGGATAGGACAGGTTTAGAGGGATATGGGCCCAACACAGGCAGGTGGGACTAGTGTAAATGAGGCATGATGGTCGGCGTGGGCAAGAATGACTAATATATATATTGGACCTACAGCATGTAAACAGGCTCTTTGGCTTAACTTGGCCATGCCAACCAAGATGCCCCATCGACACTAGCCCCACCTGCTCACATTTGGCCCCATATCCTTCTAAATCGTTCCTATCCATGCACTGTCCAAAAGGCTTTTTACATATCACACAGTATGCGCCTCAACTACCTCCTCTGGCAGCTCGTTCCGTATGCCCACTATTCTCTGTGTGAAAATGTTGCCCCTCAGGTTCCTGTTAAGTCTTTCCCCTCTCACCTTAAACCTATGTCCCCGGTTCTAGATCCCCCCCATTCTAGGTAATAGACTCTGTGCATTTCCACTCCTTTTCCTCTCATGATCTTAAACACATCTGTAAGATCATTATTTTGTTTCTTTTAATGAAAGAAGTAACATGGAACAATAACAGGCAAGGGGCGGTAACAGCAAAAATAATTGCTTCATAAAATCATCCCTCATCCTCTTGCACTGCAAGGAATAACGTCCTAGTCTGCGCAACCTCTCCCTATACATCAGCCCCTCAAGTCCTGGAAATATCCTCATAAATCTTATCTGCACCCTTTCCAGCTTAACAACATCCTTTCTATGGCAGGATTGGGCACAATACTCCAAAAGTAGCCTCATCAGCATCTTATACAACTGTAACACAACATCCCAACATCTCTACAATATTCTGACTGAAGGAGGCCAACACTGTATGTTGAAAGGTTTGCTATCTGCCTGTGACACCACTTACAAGGAACTGTGTGCCTGCACTCCTATGTCCCCTTTCTCCACAAACGCCCCAGGACCCTGCCCACCACTGCGAAGATCCTTCTCTGGTTTGATTTTCCAAAATGTAACACCTCTCACTTATCTACATTAAACTCTATCAACCATTCCACAGCCCACTTGCCCAACTGATCAAGATCCTGCAGGAATTCCTATGTTGTAGATCTTAATGTAAAACTCACTAAACTGATACAATATATTATACAAGATTGCACTGAAAATCTGCAGTTAGTTTGGTTTTAACAGTTCTGGCAGGGCGTGAGGAAGCCAAACGTGTTAACCACGAGTCCCTGGCTATTTGAAAACCTCGGCTGTCTTATTAATTGGTAACATTATCTCCTGGCCAAAACCTAAGACGGTGATTGGGTATTCACAGATCCACAACGATGTTAGTGATGGAGAGTGTCAAAATGTTCTAATTCCTGGGCGTGCAAATCTCTGAAGATCTGTCCTGGACCCAGCACATTAATGCAATCATAAAGAAAGCCCATCGATGTCTCTACTTCCCAAGAAGAGTGAGCTTATTTGGTATGTCAACGAAGACTATCTTCAACTTCTACAGGTGTTCAGTATGGACTGGTTATATCATAGAAGCATAGAAAATAGGTGCAGGAGTAGGCCATTCGGCCCTTCGAGCCTGCCCCGCCATTCAATATGATCATGGCTGATCATCCAACTCAGTGTCCCGTACCTGCCTTCTCTCCATACCCCCTGATCCCATTAGCCACAAGGGCCACATCCAACTCCCTCTTAAATATAGCCAATGAACTGGCCTCAACTACCTTCTGTGGCAGAGAATTCCAGTGATTCACCACTCTCTGTGTGAAAAATGTTTTTCTCATCTCGGTCCTAAAAGATTTCCCCCTTATCCTTAAACTGTGGCCCCTTGTTCTGGACTTCCCCAACATCGGGAACAATCTTCCTGCATCTAGCCTGTCCAACCCCTTAAGACTTTTGTAAGTTTCTATAAGATCCCCCCTCAATCTTCTAAATTCTAGCGAGTACAAACCGAGTCATGGTTGGCTTGTACTCATGGCCTGGTTCAGCAACTTGAATGGCCAGGGATGAAGGTTGCAAAAATTGGTGAACACTGCCCAGTCCATCATGTGTACATCTCCCCATCAAAAAAACAGCCATCAAAGGCCCACACCACCCCAGCCATCCTCTCAATCTACTCCTGCCATTAGGAAGGTATAGGTATAGTGGCCTAAAAAATGTAACGTCCTGGTTCAGAAGCAGCTTCTTCATTAAAGTCAGGTGACTACAGGTCAGGAAATGTTTAAGTTAGACAAGGCAATCTTTAAAAAGGAATTATTTTTCATTGATAAACGCAACTTCTGCTGTCATTGTAAAACCACCATGCATCAACACTATTTTATATTTGAAGGATTTTTTTTAAGCATTAAGGCATTTGGAGTTGCGGCCTGATTTTGTTAGTACAGGGAAGATTTGTGTTAGGCAATAAGAAAATAAGTTTGAATGAACACTTTGGTAAAAATCTCAACATCACTGCACACTTTGCAAAAGCTAGTGTACTCTATACATGGATTACAGATTACATCCAAGGCAGAAATTGCATTCCAATAGTCTGCTTTGGTAATCGGTTTCCATACTTGATTGAAACATTTTCCACCCACTCCAGAAAGATATTTAATAATTCTATGGCCCTGCAAAAATCACACATGGCATAAACTATTAACCCTAACTGCCAGGTGCGACGATTTAAACAGTGGGTATTGGAATAGCTTGTGGTTCAGGTTTTGAATGCTGTTATTAACTGGAGAAGATTGGGCTCTGCAGTTTGATGGAACAACGGCAAAACAGGCCCTTCAGCCCACCTAGTCTGCGCTGACCACCAATCACCCTGTACACTAGCACTATCCTACACACTATGAACAATTTTACATTTTGTCGAAGCCAATTAACCTACAAACCTGCTTGTCTTTGGAGTAGCGGAGGAAACCGTCCCTGGAGAAAACCCACGTGGTCACAGGAAGAATGTGCAAACTCCGAACAGGCAGCACCCGTAGTCAGGATCAAACCCAGGTCTCGGGCGCTGTAAGGCAGCAACTCCACCACTGCACCGCCCTCTTCTCCAACAGAATGGTGGAGCTTCCATATGAAAATTTCCCAGCGAATTACGAGAACTGAACTTACTGTAAAACTCAGCTACAGTCAGCAAAACAGACAGTGGGAACAGACAGAAAGAATTGAAAGATATAAATAACAGATTGGAAATTACATTTTAAACTGTGCAACAATAAACTGCTTTTTGAGATCATCAACCTGGGCTGGGAGATTGCAACCTTCACGTGGTCCGCCCCGTTTCGGCGAATGCAATCAACGTGGCGTGCACAATCAAATAAGGTCAAATAGAACAAGTTGTCCTACAACTTTAGGCTGTGCACGCCATACGCAAGAAGAAGAGATCTTCAACCTGAAATATTAACTATTTCCCTCTCCACACATGTTGCCTGAATTGCAGAGCATCTTCATCAATCTTTATTTCAATAGACAATAGGTGCAGGAGCAGGCCATTCGGCCCTTCGAGCCAGCACTGTCATTCAATGTGATCGTGGCTGATCATCCACAATCAGTACAATCACATTTCATACATTATAAATGGTTTAATTGATGTTTTAAAAAAACATTTGAATATTCATGAATGTCAGGATAGTTCAGATGCGTTAAAATTCCTACATGGTTTTGGCTTCCATTCCAGATTTACATAGAAACATAGAAAATAGGTGCAGGAGTAGGCCATTCGGCCCTTCGAGCCTGCACCGCCATTCAATATGATCATGGCTGATCATCCAACTCAGTATCCTGTACCTGCCTTCTCTCCAAACCCCCTGATCCCTTTAGCCACAGGGCCACATCCAACTCCCTCTTAAATATAGCCAATGAACTGGCCTCAACTACATTCTGTGGCAGAGAATTCCACAGATTCACCACTCTCTGTGTAAAAAATGTTTTTCTCATCTCAGTATTAAAAGATTTCCCCTTTATCCATAAACTGTGACCCCTTGTTCTGGACATCCCCAACATCAGGAACAATCTTCCTGCATCTAGCCTGTCCAACCCCTTAAGAATTTTGTAAGTTTCTATAAGAACCCCCCCTCAATCTTCTAAATTCTAGCGAGTACAAGCCGAGTCTATTTGTGGGTGACAAGATGGCAGCTGAGGGTAAACTCGATGGGGTAAGATGGAGAGCAGTGCAATCTCACTGTCATTTTAGCCAAGCTTCTTCCAGTTCCCTTCAGATAGACTAGAGATTCTCAGTGCCATTCAAAATGCCTCCTTTAGATGTTAGAGATATAGAACAGAAACAGGCCCTTCGGCCCACTGAGTCCATGGCGACCAGCGATCACCCCGTACTATCCACCACACTCGGGTCAATTTACGACTTTACCTGCAAACCTGGAATGTGGGATGAAACTGGAGCCCTCAGGGAAAACCCATGTGGTCACAGGGAGAATGTGCAAACTCCGTACAGACAGCACCCGTAGTCAGGATCCAACCTGGGCCTCTGGTGTTATAAGGCAGCAACTCTACTGCTGCGCCACAGTGCCATCCCTTCATTCTGATTGTTCATGGGTGAGGGAGACGTGCAAGGCAGTAAGGATGATGCCACAAGAGCATCCTCAAATCATTTCCGCTGCTCTTCCGCTAATTTCCCTGATGTGGCAGAGTTAGAGAGCACCTATTTTGGGAGCCTATTGTTTGGCATGAGCAATATGGCCCATCCATTGGATCTGGCAGAGTGATAATTAGTGCCTCAATCTCTATTCTGTCTGCAGCCAAAACCCTTTTGCGGACAGAGCTTATTCCAGGTCATCATTTAGGATTGGGATATTATTTGCTTGTCGGTCTTCTCCAGAGACCTGTGAAAGGCAGTCCCCATATTTCTTCCAGAGTCTTCAGAGATGCTGCCTGACCGGCTGAGTCACTCCAGCATTTTGTGTCTCTCTTCAGTGTAAACCAGCAACTGCAGTTCCTTCCTATATTTTGTCTGCTCCACTGCGAAATCGCCTCAAGGTGTGCCGACTTTGAAGAAGTTCTCCTCCTCTCTCCGAAGTTCTCAAACCCCCCCACCCCGTGATTATTCCACCTCTCCGGCCATGTTTTAACCCAGGCCACATTCAGAGATGCTGCCCGACCCACTGAGTTACTCCAGCATTTTGTCTCCATCTCCATATTTACCTTGCATCAGCAGCTTTCCACTGCCAGTAAGTTCTGATAAGTAAGTTCCAATGCTTCCACAAAGATAATCAAATATATATGCTGCAAAATAGGTCTTGACTACCACATGAAATAGATAAGGCAAGATTTACATTTAAAAGATAAATAAATCTAATCTTAAACATAACTTGCTGCAAAGATTGAAAGCTGGGATGATCAAGGTCACGCAATTAAACTTGTTCATTTTACTCAGGAAACAACCCCAATTTCAATTATTATTTCCATAACTAAAATTCAATTGTATTAAACAAATAACATTCTCTGCAACAGCAGTTTAGCATTTGTTTGTAGATGAGAATTCTGGCAGCAGGACCCTTGAGAATTATTAGTTACAAATTTTCAGATTTAGTGCTAGATTTTAATGGAACGGGCTGAATGAAAATATATAATGGCCTTCATGTCAATACCGAGTTGTAATTAGTTTAACTATTCATTATTTTATTTTCTTATGTCAACATTTAATATTAACCATATAACAATTACAGCACGGAAACAGGCCATCTCGGCCCTACAAGTCCGTGCCGAACAACTTTTTTTTCCCTTAGTCCCACCTGCCTGCACTCATACCATAACCCTCCATTCTCTTCTCATCCATATGCCTATCCAATTTATTTTTAAATGATACCAACGAACTGCCGCCACCACTTCCACTGGAAGCTCATTCCACACCGCTACCACTCTGAGTAAAGAAGATCCCCCTCATGTTACCCTTAAACTTCTGTCCCTTAATTCTGAAGTCATGTCCTCTTGTTTGAATCTTCCCTATTCTCAAAGGGAAAAGCTTGTCCACTTCAACTCTGTCTATCCCTCTCATCATTTTAAAGACCTCTATCAAGTCCCCCCCCTTAACCTTCTGCGCTCCAGAGAATAAAGACCTAACTTATTCAACCTATCTCTGTAACTTAGTTGTTGAAACGCAGGCAACATTCTAGTAAATTGAGAAATATTAAATTAGGAGAAAGCCACAGCATTAAAAACACATAAAATTCTTAAAGGAATGGACAGGCTAGATGCAGGAACGATGTTCCTGATGTTGGGGGAGTCCAGACCAGGTTCACAGTTTAAGAATAAGGGGTAGGCCATTTAGGACTGAGATGAAGAAAAACCTTTTCACCCAGAGAGTTGTGAATCCGTGGAATTTGTTGCCACAGAAGGCAGTGGAGGCCAATTTACTGGATGTTTTCAAGAGAGAGTTAGATTTAGCTCTAAGGGCCAAAGCGAACGAGGGATATGGGATATGATCATATTGAATGGCGGTGCTGGCTCGAAGGGCCAAATGGCCTACTCCTGCTGTTTTCTATGTTTCAATGCTTTTTAATACCCCCCTCCTGCAACGAACCAATAAAACTATGGAATGTGGAATAGAATGCAATGCTATTTATTGTCATTCAAACCTAGATTTGAACGAAATTTCATTTCAACAGTTTTTTACATTACAAAAAACCCCAAGACCAACACATAACACAGTTTACATAAACATCCATCACAGTGATTTTTCCAACACCTCCTCACTGTGATGGAAGGCAAAGTCTTTATCTCTTCCCTTTGTTCTTCTCCAACTGCAGCATCGAGGCGAACAGGGGCTCCAATGTCAAAGCCCCCGGCGGGCGATTGTAAGTCCCGCGGCCGTTTAAGCCATGCCGGGCGATGTTAGGCCCCGGCTCCATGTCCTTTAAACCCCGCGGTTCCAGCGGGAGAAGTTGCCATTGCGGAGGTCGGAAAAGCGGTCTCCCACCAGGGACCTGCGAGCTCCGATGTTACCGTCCACCAGGCTTGCGGCCAGAGCCTCTAAACTCCAAAGTCGGGTCACAGCCGTGCCCCACCACAGCTCTTCCCAGCTCCGAAGACAGCCAGCTCTGCGATGTCAGGACCGCAGGCTCCGCGACTGGAGCCCTCAGGTTAGTCCCGGCTGGAGGCCGTCGCTGGCTCCTCGATGTTAGGCCCAACGACATCCGAGACCCAGCAGGGAAAAAGTCGGGTCCCCGCACAGGGAAGAGATTAAACGGTTTCCCCCACAGCCCCCCCCCCCCCCCCCCCCCCCCCCCCGCGCTTATACACAAATAAAAAATAAAATAAAAACTAGCTCAAGACATACGTTTAACAAGACAAAAAAAAGAAAAAAAGACAGACGACTGTAGTTGAGCTGCTGCCGATAGGCGCCACCACTTTCAGAATTTTAATGATGTTTTCCCAAAACTATTTCTGTTCTACCACTAATTTGGCAAATTTAGCCGTGCTGAAAATAAAAATAAACTCTCAATCATTAGCAAAAGTCCCTTATTAACCAAGATAGATAACTTTAGGATGATTTTGACATCACAGAGAAAAATAAATTATATACGTGTCATTTGACAAATAGGTATTTGTTTTGTCGTACATGATTGATTGACCAGTTTAAGTCTGGAAGCTCATTTATCTTCAAGTACAAGAAATTTTTTTTTCCACAAGTGACCAGATGGAATTCTATAATAAAAGTGTCAATCATGTACCCATGTTTTCGGCAGCTAGCCGTTGAAGCCGACAACTATATTCCCGGAACCACCAAGTGCAGAATGAAAGCCAATAAATTTACACAAAGGGGGTTCCTATAATTAACAAGCTCACACTTCTGGAGACAAAACCAGATAAAATCTTTGTGTATGGAAAATCAGCGGGTACAAAGCAAATAATAAGCACGCGTCTTCTGTGCCTGGAGGAAAACGTTCCAAAATTAAACCGGCCTTCCTCAAACAAAAAACAGAAATGGTAGAACTCAGTCTGTCAAGCAGCGTCTGTTGAAAGAGAAAGCGGTTCACGTTTCCAGTTGCGCCGTTGAAAGCCTTTTATCGGGATGCAGCGCAGCCTGGTTTGGGAACAGCTCCATCCAAGACCGCAAGAAATTGCAGCGAGTTGTGGGCAGAGCCCAGACCATCACGCAAACCAACCTCTCTTCTATTGACTCCATCTACGTCTCACAGTGCCAAGGGAAGGCAAGGCCACCAGCATAATCAAAGACCAGTCTCACTCCAGTCACCCCTCTTCTGGCACTGCAACGTGCACTTGCGCCCAAGTTAAATACACTGAAGCGCATATTACAAACGTTCAAATGCACCGTGTGTAATTATAAGCTCCTATTCACGTTTAGTTTGGAGATACAGCATGAAAATAGGCCCCTTGGCCAACTGAGTCCACGCCAAGCATCGATCACCCCTTCACACTAGTTCTCAGTTATCCCACTTTTGCATGCACTCCCTACACACTAGAGGGAAATTAACCTATAAACCCACACATCTTTGGAAAGTGAGAGGAGTCCAGAGCCACATGGTCACAGGGAAACTCCACACAGATCGCACTCGAGATCAGGGTGGAATCCGGGTCTTTGGCCCTGTGGGGCAGTAGCTCTACCAGCTGCGCCACCCTATATTCTACACAGTTCAATCCCTTAGTTCCCGTCATTAACAGCAGGGGGCGCCAAACGATGGCTGCCTCGCCAACGGTCTGTCTCGTCTTTCTCCTTCTTTGCGTTTTTAGTTTGTTGTAAAATGTATGTTTTAGTTCATCTTTAGTTTTGCATTATGTGGGGGTGGGGGAAACTTTTTTTTAACTCTTTCCTCGACGGAGATGCAACTTTTTCCGTGTGGTATCTCAGTCTGCACTGCGGCCTAACATCGAGGAGTTGGAGGCCTCTTGCTGGGGACCTTTGCGAGCTATGACAATGTCTACGACAATGTCTATGTCAAGCTACGGCAAGCTACCGACAAACAGCGACCCACCTATGACCACACCTACGACAACCTACGTCCACCCACGACAAGGTAAGACAATTCAGTCGCCGCCACCTGTTGACGTAGCTAGTTGCCAATGGAATTCACCAAAGTCAACCTACGTCAACCTGGCGCCAACCTACGTCATCCTGGCGACAGCACTTAAGTCAGGCTACAATCATTGGCGTCAAGCCCATAGGCGGCAACTGTTGCCAAAACGTTTTGAACATTTCAAAATCCAGCGGCGACCAGAAAAAGGGTATGATTCTTTGAGCGACTGAGGAGACCATATAGGCCACACCCCAGCGACCATGTAGCGACAGCATAGTCGCCTGTTGTCGCCTAAGTGGGACAGGTGATAAGTTGTCTTCAGTTGTTGTCAACAGGGTTGTAGCTTGTCGACGTAGGTTGTTGTAGGCGTGGTTGTAGGTGGACACCCTAATGGGTCGGCGATTGTTGGTAGCTTGACGTTGACCTGGGTGGTAGGTTGTTGTAGACATTGTCATGGACATTATCGAAGGGGGTCCAGTCGCCGGTTTTTTGGCGACCTACTACAACTATGACAGTCGCCGAAAAAAATCGCCTAAGTGGGAGAGGCCGATAAGAACCAATGCAGTTCGGCTCGTTTGATATTTGCATCTCAAACCAGGACATGAATCTACAACGTACCAACCCTGCATCTGTTAGCTTGGAAATCTCAGAAATACCTGCAGCCTCCATAATTACTTTATAAATACAGTGCTGTCATTTTGACTCAGTAAAATTAATTCCCAGACATTAATTCACCATCAATAGCCTGAAGCTCACTAAGCAGTTGTGCCAGCACATTTTATTCAGTGGCCAAAATCATTCCATTGACTTCAATGGATTGAATTTCAAAGGCAAGACCGTAGAATTGCATAGTGAGTTTATCACTTCCCTACAGGAATACATTTCTAAGCCCTAAGACTTCCTGTCAAAAAGATTGATTAACTAGCGTTACTTAATAGAATAAATACCAATGCACTTACTCCAGAAATTGCACTTTTTATATGGTCGGTTACATTGTAGATGGAAACCATTAATCATTTACTTCAATAAACGACTTCTCAAACCCCCCCCCCCCCCCCCACCTTGAATCCCAAATGTCACATGATTTGCTCCATTCTAAAAATGGGTCTTTCGGTAAATGCCCGACCCACTTAGGAAACCTGAACGGAAACCTCTGGAGACTTTGCGCCCCACCCAAGGTTTCCGTGCGGTTCCCGGAGGTTGCAGGTGGTTGCCGGAGGTTGCAGGTAGTGGAAGCAGGTAGGGAGACTGACAAAAACCTCTGGGAACCTCCGGGAACCGCACGGAAACCTTGGGTGGGGCGCAAAGTCTCCAGAGGTTTCCGTTCAGGTTCCCTAAGTGGGACAGGGGCATTAGTGTCCTGCATTAAGTTCTTTATCAGCCTGGCGAAAACACTTTAATGCAAAACTATTCTGTCCACTTAAAAAAAAAAGGTTTACCCTAGCTTAAGAATTATAAGTATTACAGGCAAAATATTGATAGCATCAGGTCACCCCAAATATTACAAAGTTAAGACTGGCTGGAAAGGGTGCAGAGACGATTTGCCAGGACTCGAGGGCCTGAGCTATAACGAGAGATTGAGCAGGCTAGGGCTCCAGTCCTTTGACCATAGGAAGGTGAGAGGTGATCTTATAGAGGTGCATAAAATCATGAGAGGAATAGATCAGAGGGACACACAGAGCCTCTTGCCCAGAGTAGGGGAATCAAGAACCAGAGGACATCGGTTTGTGGTGAGTGGGGAGAGATTTAGTAGGAACCCGAGGGGTAACGTTTTTGCACAGAGCATGGTGGGTGTAAGGAACGAGCTGCAGGAGAGGGAGTTGTGGCAGGTGCTATCGCAACGTTTAAGAGACATTTAGACAGGTACAAATTTACATATGTTTGGCTGGACTCCTCAAACCTCACAACCACACACGCACAAATCATTTTTTAGTTTAGTTTAAAGATTCAGTGCGGAAACAGGTCTTTCGGCCGACCGAGTCTGCACCAACCAGCGATCCCCGACCACTAGCACTATCCTACACACTAGGGACACTGTACAAAATTTACCCAAGCCAATTAACCTCCAATAAACCTACAAACCTGCATGTCTTTGGAGTGTGAGAGAAAACCTGAGCTCCTGGAGTAAACCTACGCAGTCACAGGGAGAACATACAAACTCCATACGGACTGTGCCCGCAGTAAGGATTGAACCTGGGTCTCTGACGCTGTAAGGCAGCAATTCTACTGCTGCGCCACCGTGCCGCTCCACTGATTTATGAGTCATCTATAAACCTAGGTTAGGCATACATTATCCACCTGGGTTACCCTCCAGTGGAAGTGTCTCCACCTTGGTACATGTGATATCACCCAAGTTTATACCACGGTACATGTGATATCACCCAAGTTTATACCACAGCCTCCCCTGCAGACGGTTTCAAAGGGGCTAGGAGGATTTGAATGCAGAAGGATTAATTCATGGCACAATATTTCATCACCTCACCTTCAGCAGGTTTGTGAAGAAAGTGAACTAATTTCCTCACAACCTGCAATTAAGATACATTTACCAGAACTGATTATTGCTTCTATGATATCTTTTTATAATTGCTTCATTTTGGATCCAGGGAGCCAGTTCCAGGAGTGCACACTGCAAATTCCACCTCTATCCACATCATTGATGTGTTGGACCCAGTTCATTATGTGAGAGTACAAATCTGATGCTGGGCTATAAAGTCAAACTCAGCAGTGAAAGACACTGGTCTCCCAAAATCAAAATTAAGCGTATGATGGAACATAAGCCGAGTCAAACAGTTTGAGGGGAAGGGGTTATCAGAAAACAGTTAATCTAAGGTACACAAAAATGCTGGAGAAACTCAGCGGGTGCAGCAGCATCTATGGAGCGAATTAAATAGGCAACGTTTCGGCTCGAAACGTTGCCCATTTCCTTCGCCCCATAGATGCTGCTGCACCCGCTGAGTTTCTCCAGCATTTTTGTGTACCTTTGATTCCAGCATCTGCAGTTCCTTCTTAAAGTTAATCTATCTTGGCACAACACACCCCGATCCCCTTCCCCTCAACCCGCATTCCTTCCTCTGGCTTCACAATTCGCAACTTTGCAATCCCTTTGTCTCACACCTTCTGTTGTATCTCTGACCTTTGTCCAACCATCTGCCCATCAATACACCCCCTTGCCTGTGCTCACCCATCACTTGCCATGCTTTGTCCTGCCTCTCCTTTCTCCCCGCTTTCTTCCTCCCACTCCCCTACAGTCAGTCTGAAGGGCCCCGACCCAAAACGTCCCTCATGCTAATTCTCCAGAGATGCCGCCCGACCCGCCGAGTTACTCCAGCACTTTGTGTCCTCTTTTGTACACGAGCATCTGCAGTTCCTCGTTTCTGCAACAAGGCTGTGACAGATGGCTGTGGAGGCTAATCAATGGATAATTTTATGGCAGAGATAGATAGATTCTTGATTGGTACTGGTGTCATAGAAACATAGAAACATAGAAAATAGGTGCAAGAGTAGGCCATTCGGCCCTACGAGCCTGCACCGCCATTCAATATGATCATGGCTGATCATCCAACTCAGTATCCTGTACCTGTCTTCTCTCCATACCCACTGATCCATTTAGCTACCAGGACCACATCTAACACCCTCTTAAATATAGCCAATGAACTGGCCTCAACTACCTTCTGTGGCAGAGAATTCCACAGATTCACCACTCTGTGTGTCAGGGGTTATTATGGGAAGGTAGGAGAATGGGGTGGGGGAGAGAGAGAGAGAGAGAGATAGATCAGCCATGATAGAATGGCAGAGTTGACATGGTGGGCTGAATGGCCTAAATCTGCTCCTATGACTTTTAGCCTTATGATCTAGATTGATGAGACAAAATAGTACACAAGGCCAAGTATTTTTAATTTAAATGTCAAATTAGTACATTCAATGCAATATTCATGGTAATTATATTGTGTCATCAAAATCCACATTTGCTGCAAGATCCATGCACGTGGCAGAGAATTTGACAGCCTATCAAATTTTAATAAGGACAAGGACAAAGGACAATTGAATGGCGTGGTGACATGTTAAAGAATTCAACGAGGAAGACAATGAAAACTTTTGAATTATTTTAACCTCAAGCAGGAATGCTGGATTACTTCAAAATGCTTAATACGCAAATGTCATCAAATTTATGTCAGTCGTAAAATATGTAATGGTATTGTGTGGAATGAGAGTGGTACGGAACAAGGAATGTGGGTCACATCTACTGCACTGTGATTTCCAATCAATAGACTACAAACACCATTTAAATCATTACAAATTTCAATGAGCATGGAGGGGTATTTTTTTCTGAATATCATGTTTTGGTAGGATAGCGATGTGGGTGGATGGGAGAGGAGAAGTTAATTTCCATTAGTTCAAGTATAACCTCTGCACTCGACTTGCTGTTGTACAGGAGCCTGCAAACTAACGTCCAAGTTCAGGAACAGCTTATTTCATACAGCCATCAGGCTATTAAACACTACAATCTCCATTAAGCTCTGAACTACTGTACATAGATTATTATTGTTATTTTTGCACCATTATTTGTTTATTATGTGTGCATGTGTGTACCTGTGTATGCGTTTAGATGTTCTATGTTTAGATATGCTGCTGTACGTAAGAATTGTTCTATCTGGCACAAATGACAATAAAACATTCTGACTTGACTGTTTTTGAATAAACCTAGAGTACTAGTTAGGAAGCAATTGCAGATGCTGGTTTATACCAAAGATAGACACAAATTGCTGAAACAACTCAGCAGGTCAGGCAGCATCACTGGAAAAAAGGAACAGGTGACGTTTTGGGTTGGAATCCTTCTAACTGGCGTAGGTGTTTTGCTTATTTGGAATTCATGTCTTCAGAGCGCAAGAGCTTACATTCCCAAATTAAATTTAAATAATCCAATTTTTTGTTTAAATGGTCATGCGAAGTTACGACTACAAAGTAATAAATCAAACTCAATAGGTTCACTAATACCTTTTGCGCAATGAAACGTGTCATCTCACCTTGCCTGGCATATAAAGTAGTTCCAAACTCAACAACATGGTGGACTTTTAAATGCCCGCTGAAATGGAGAAGCAAGTAACTCCGTTCTATTGTCACCATTACGATACGATAAAACTTTATTCATCCCCGGAGGGAAATTGGTCTACCGACAATCACAACACACAAGGTACACAGAAACTTGAAATTAAAAGCGACTGTCTGGTTGCTGTATGCACAGCGCCTTCACCGGAACAAATGACCAAACAAACAAACAGACTGACTTATCCACTGGGCAGAGGATTCTAAACTACAGTCGTCCTCCCCACCAGGTTCCCCCTTTGTTCTCTCACGTCCCACACAGCGGTCCCCGCACGCCGGCTCCTCGTTCTTCACGGCAGTCCCCTCATACCAGGACCCCATTGTCTTCCCCTCCCCCCTCACGCTCATCAACCACGAGGCTCCACAACCACTGACGTTCCCGTTGCCGCCGAGGCCCCTGCTGCCGAATCTCCCGCTGCCACCGCCAAGGCTCCCATTGCCACCACCGCTGAGGCTCCATCGGCCCGGACAGGCCTCACCACAGCCCCCCTCGGAGACCTGTGGGGCGAGTCGGGCCTACCGGGGGGGGCGTTCCGGTCTTTGGTCTGGTCATCTGTGGCATGTTTGTTCGGCGGGTAGATTGCGCCCACAAGGTTACCCGAGACACTCCCGCCGTGCGTGCGACTCCCCTGGACAAAGCATAAACCTGGACATGCCACCTGGCTTTTAACCGAGCAAAGGTATTCTCAGTGCAGTTCACCTTGCAAAGTCCTCCACACAAACATCTGGTGTATAAATTGTGAAAACTGTCCAACAGATTAGTCGGCAATAGCCCAACAGTCATATTCACAGAATCATAACTCAAAGACTCTGTGACAGATTCTTCCATCACCACACAAGTCCTGTGGAGGCAATATCTAGATTTCACACCATCAACACCTTTCATCATGTATTGTCAATCTAAATCAGATCGGATTTATTCTGAACCTTTTCATACATCTAGTTTCCCTCCCTCCCGCCAAAACTCTCAGCCTGAAGAAGTGTTTCGATCCGAAACATCGCCTATCCATTTCTCCAGAAATGCTGCCTAACATGCTGAGTTACTCCAGCATTTTGTGTCTATCTTCAATGTAAACCAGCATCTGCAGTTCCTTCCTACATAAAAAGACAGATCTCGCAAACTCTAATCTGGACATGTACAAGGTGCGTATAAAGGAACTGCAGGTGCTGGTTTACACCGATGACAGACAAAAAATGCTAGAGTAACTCAGCGGGACAGGCTGCATCTATTTCTGGAGAGAAGGAATGGCTGACGTTACGGCTTGAGACCCTTCTTCAAGCACTGTCACAGCTGCTGTAGAGATGGACACCATTGCAATGTGTCGTCAAGGCCTAACATATCCCTCACTCTGCCTTACTATAAAGCCAGAGATAGACTTGGTTGCAGAAATACATGCAGAAGGACAGGACTACTTGCATAGTCAACAGTAAAAAAGTGGCCAATAGTTAGTGGTTATGTCATTCTGCACCCAACAGATGAAATTCATCATTCTACAGTCCATCCACATCTAGTTATGAATGGTTCAGAAAATTAAATTGTTAGCACGAGGAGGCTCTAAGAACACACCCATTCTCTATGATGGCTGGTCCCAGCACATGGGTGCTAAGGACCAGAGCTGGATGGGTTGTAAGCTGGTCCATGCGTAGTACTGAAAGGATGATCATGCACGACTTCCTTCTGAGAGCTCCAACATCACTGAAGCCAGTCTTCAACAAACTGGAGAACCAATGATGCTGGTTTACACAAAAGAGCACAAAGTGCTGGGGTAAGCAGCGGGTCAGGCAGCATAGAAACATAGAAAATAGGTGCAGGAGGAGGCCATTCGGCCCTTCGAGTCAGCACCGCCATTCATTGTTATCATGGCTGATCGTCCCCAATCAATAACCCGTGCCTGCCTTCTCCCCATATCCCTTGATTCCACTAGCCCCTAGAGCTCTGTCTAAAGGGCCTGGCCCACCAGCATGCGACCTGTATGCGGCAAGCGCGACCAAACCGGAAGCGGGGGCCGCGCGGAGGTCGAGTGAGTGACGTGAAGTTTGAGCGAAGTCCACGGGAAGTTCACGCGTGACGTACGGCGTCGAGGCAGTACGTACGGTGTAGAAGCGGCTGCGGGCCAGCAGGCCGTAGCCGCGCAGAATTTTTGAACACGGTCAGTTTTTCGGAGCCCCGCGCGATGTCGGGACCAGCTCCGCACAACTCCATACAGCTCCGGCGATCGAAGTGGGACCGGCCCCGTGAGGCCCTACCGCTCAAGCGACCACGTTAGGTCGCGCTTGCCGCATGGAGTCGCATGCTCGTGGGACAGGCCCTTAACTCTCTCTTAAATCCATCCAGTGACTTGGCCTCCACTATAGAGCATCTCTTGGGAACATGGATAGGTGATGTTTCGGATCGGGAGCCTTCTTCAACAAACTGGATTTATGTCAAGCGAGATGACAAAATGACTGAGCACCGGACACATCAAAGGCTATGGGACAGGACCACATCCGTGTTGTAACATTGACGGTGTTCTAGAATAAGCTGATCCTTCTGCCTCATTGTTCTAGTAAGCTTCCAACACTGGCATCTTGCTGACAATATGGAGGCATGTGCAGCTCTGTCTTGTTCACAAAGACCAGGACAAATGCAAACCAGCTAGTTACCGCCCAATAAATATTCTCGCCATCATCAGTGAAACAATAGAAGACATCATCGACAGTGCTGATAACAGCACTGGGATGGCACAGTGGCACAGTGTTACAGTTGCTACCTTACAGCGCCAGAGACCCAGGTTTGATCCTGACTAGGGGTGCTGTCTGTATGGAGTTCGTATGTTCTCCCACTGATCGCGTGGGTTTTCTCCGCATGTTCTGGTTTGCTACAACACTCCAAAGACATGCAGGTATGTAGATTAATTGACTTTGGTTAAAAAAAACAATTGTAAATTGCCATTAGTGTGCAGGATAATGCTAGTGTACAGCGTGATTGCTGGTAAGTGCGGACTTGGTGGGCCGAAGGGCCTGTTTCTGCGCTGTATCTCTAAGGTCCTAAGACTTAATCAACAATAATTTGCTGGCCAAAGAACAGCACTGATTTGGCAGGACCACTCTACTGCGGCCCTCAATACAGCCTTGGTCCAAACATGGTCGAAAGAATAGAGTTCCAGTGGTGAAGAGAGAATAGCTGCCCTTGACATCATGGAAGCATTTGAGTGAATCAACTAATAAGAAAGCTCTCTGATGGCTGAAGTCACACCGCACACATGGAAAATAATTGTGTATGGGGACACCATTATCTGCAAGTTCCTCTCAAGGTGATGCACTATGTTGACTTGAAAGTATAATTGCCAGTCCTTCATTATTGCTGGGGCTAAATGGTGGAACTCCGCGACTACAGCAGTTCGAGACAGTCACTCAACATCACCTTCTCAAGGGCAATTAGCAATGATGATAAACGCTGGCCATGCCAGAGATTCTCAGCACATGAATTAATGAGAAAAACTGACATTGTCATGTGCAAAGCAGAGGATACTGCAATCTAATGAATGTAAAGTTGGTGTCCAAAATATTACGTACATGACTGCCAAAAGAACATACACTCACTCCATGTCCCAAGTGTTGCAGGTATCAGGGACAGGCACATGCATTCAATTTCACAGTAAATGTGCCTCCAGGCTATATGAATAATTTACACATACAAGTTTTTTCAATTACACACATTTTTGGCATCTGTACATTGAGACTATACAGTTCTGGACCAGATTAATTGTTCTGGATTACAGTTTCTAAAGTACTAGCAGTTACAAGTAAGCTAAACATTTCAGACCAGTGCTTCATTATTCATCAACTATTGAATCTGAGGTGAAGTCATTGAATCTATGCTTTCTGCTGTTGCTATTATTGTTTTTGCTATTTAAATGAAGTGGCACTCATTTTATATTTTCAATAAACCAACTTTTCTGCCAACTTGTTGTTATTCAAGAAGGAACTGCAGATGCTGGAAAATCGAAGGTACACAAAAATGCTGGAGAAACTCAGCGGGTGCAGCAGCATCTATGGAGTGAAGGAGATAGGTAACGTTTCGGGCCGAAACCCTTCTTCAGACCGAGTAGTTTTCTGCCAACTCATTGGGCAAGTTCAAGCCCGGAATCAATGATTTTATGAAGCCTTCCACAGTGTCCCTATATACGACACATTGGCCTCCACTGCCTCAGAAGGCAGGAGAGGCCAAGTCACTGGATGTTTTCAAGAGAGAGTTAGATTTAGCTCTTGGGGCTAACAGAATCAAGGGATATGGGGGGAAAAGCAGGAACAGGGTACTGATTTTGGATGATCAGCCATGATCATATTGAATGGCGGTGCTGGCTCGAAGGGCTGAATGGCCTACGCCTGCACCTATTTTCTATGCCGTTGTTTCTATGCTGAACATTCAGGAATTTGTTCCTTGCAATTCTACCCAAGCACACTATTGTTTCAAAACGTATTTCTTCGAATTGAGATTAGCTACTGGAGACCTTGCCTGCAAACAAACAATGCAAAAGTGTAGGACGGAACTGCAGATGCTGGTTTACACCGAAAATAGACAGAAAATAGCTGGAGTAAGTCAGCAGGACAGGCAGCATCTCTGGATGGAAGAAATGGGCAACGTTTCAGATCAAGACCCTTCTTCAGACTGAGAAAAACAATACAACAGCTAAGGCAGGAACAATGCAGAAACAAAGAACTGCAGATGCTGGTTCACACCAAAGATAGACATAAAGTGCAAGAGTAACTCAGTGACTGCCTACTCAGTCCGAGGAAGGGCCCTGACACAAAACGTCACCCATCCTTTTGCTCCAGAGATGCTGCCTGACCCGCTGAGTTACTCCTGCATTGTGTCTATCTTTAATACAGAAGCTTCACTGATATAGGAAATGTAAAGAAAAATGTCGTTTTGAGTGTGGCATTTCAATCAGCTGTTGTTTATATACAAATATTTAAATATAGTTCTTCCCAAATGTTGTGTGCAGTTGCTCACTTTTGAATTACATTTATTGGTCCCAGTTTCTATGGCATTCAGTATTCTTGATGTGGGCTCCTCTACATTGGTGACACCAAGTGTAGACCAGGCCACTAGTTTCACAGAACACTTACACTGTCCGCCCGGGCCTACTGGAGTTCCTGGTTGCAAACCATGTTAATTCCCCTCCCATGGCGACCTTTCCTTCCTGGGCCTCCTCCATTGCCAGTGAGGCCACATGCAATCTGGAAGAACAGCATCTTATATTCTGCTTGGGTCACCTACAACCCTCAAGTCAAGTCGCCTAGGCCACATGCAATCTGGAAGAACAGCATCTTATATTCTGCTTGGGTCAAGTGAAGATTGAATTCTTCAATTTCACATAATACCTTCGAACCCCAACTTCTCTTTCCTTCTCCCTCCCTATCCGTGTGCACACACCTCTCCAACCATCCATCAGTCTGGTCTCAACCCCCCCCCCCCTTCCATCAATAGCCCTCCCTCCGCCTTTACATTTCACTTTCATATCCGACACCCTTTTGTCTCAATTTTGCAGCAGCCATTATCAGTAACCACACCCATCTGCCCATCACCCCTCATCACCTGTATCCTATCCTATCACTTGCCAACCTATTGCCCTGTCCCTACCCCCCCCCCCAGCCCCCCCCCCCCCCCCCCCCCCCCCCCATCAGTCTGCCCAAGGGCACAAAAACCTGGAGTAACTCAGCAGGTCCGGCAGCATCTCCGAAGAAAAGAAAATAGGTGACAATTTTGGGTAGAAAG
Source organism: Leucoraja erinaceus (assembly GCF_028641065.1). Classification (NCBI taxonomy): domain Eukaryota; kingdom Metazoa; phylum Chordata; class Chondrichthyes; order Rajiformes; family Rajidae; genus Leucoraja; species Leucoraja erinaceus. The sequence goes on from NC_073387.1 coordinate 46,549,677, forward strand.
ACTGAAGGGTCTTGATTTGAAGCATCTTCTGTCCATTGCCTCTATCGATGTTGCCCAAGAGGGCAATTTCTGCTCACGATTCCAGCATCTCGTGTTTTCCATTTTCTTTAGTTGTTTATTACACATAAGGTTACTTAATGCCAAAAGGAAAATCATTCACCTTTTGTATACACACTTTAAAAAAAGGAAGATGGTGATGCCTATTGTACTGTTCAAAGATGTAAAGGGCATTGGACAGGAAAGGAATTGTGAATCTCTGGAGATCTGACTTTGATGGTTTAATTCATTCTCTACTGTAGCTACCAATTACCTTTGTTCCCATTTCAATCTCTTTTACTGGGAACATGCCAAAGAGTATCTTTATCTTGGTTATCTAAAAACATACCCTACAGCAATTGATACACTTCCTATGAATAGTGAATGAGTTATTGCCTTTGCTGCACACAGGAGAGTGGATTTTAACTTAACTTATGGAGACATGAAGAACTGCAGATGCTTGATTGTATCAAAGATAGACACTAAGTGCTGGAGTAACTCAGCAGGTCTGGCTGCATTTATGGTGGAAAAGGATAGGTGACATTTTCGGGATGGGGCCATTCTTCAGTCTGCCGCGTCTAAAGAAGGCTTCGCACCCGAATTGTCACCTACCTTTTTCCTCCAGAGATCCAAAATCTCCTCAAGGTATGCCTACTTTGAAGCTCCCTCTGTGTTCCTCCTGCCCTGAATCTTTCCATAACTCTAGTTTCCTCTCTTAAAAATATTTTATTTTATTAGAAGTAAGCCCCCCCCCCCCCCCCCCGACTCTCAGATCGAGGAAGGGATTTGACCCGAGACATCACCTTTTCCTTTTCTCCAGAGATGCTGCCTGACCCACTGAGTTACTGCAGCATTTTGTGTAAACCAGCACCTGCAGTTCTTTCTGACACATGGTGCGTGACCCGCTGGGTTACTCCGGCACTTTGGGTCAATCTTTAACTTCGGGGTGGAACGATGGCAGCACAGCAGTAGAGTTGCTGCCTTAGAACAACAGGGATCTTATAGAAACTTACAAAATTCTTAAGGGGTTGGACAGGCTAGATGCAGGAAGATTGTTCCCGATGTTGGGGAACTCCAGGACAAGGGGTCACAGTTTAAGGATAAAGGGGAAATCCTTTAGGACCGAGATGAGAAAAACATTTTTCACACAAAGAGTGGTAAATCTCTGGAACTCCCTGCCACAGAAGGTAGTTGAGGCCAGTTCATTGGCTATATTTAAGAGGGAGTTAGATGTGGCCCTTGTGGCTAAAGGGATCAGGGGGAATGGAGAGAGGGCAGGTACAGGATACTGAGTTGGATGATCAGCCCTGATCATATTGAATGGCGGTGCAGGCTCGAAGGGCCGAATGGCCTACTCCTGCACCCATTTAAAAAAATAAATAAATTGATTAATTAATTTTAAAAAAAGATCCGTGTTCGCTCCTGACAACAGAAGCCGTCTGTAGGGGGTTTGTACATTCTCCCTGTGACCTGGGTTTTCCCCCGGGTGCTGTGGTTTCCTCCCACGCTCCAATGACGCACATGTTTGTAGGTTAATTCGCTTCGGTAAAGATTGTAAATTGGCCCGTGTGTACGGGGATTGCTGGTCAGCACAGACTTGGTGGGCTGAAGGGCCTATTCCGGCGCGGTATCTATAAACTAAACTCGTCTGGCTGGAGGCTAAGGGGGCAATAATATTCCTACAAATAGAGGTCTACGCTGAATTCTACACATCCTGCGATATACAAGAGAAAACAATTGGCTTTGTCAGTTTCAGAGGGACTGGGTACACGCTGTTTAATGCCTGCATCTTGTCAGCAGCTTGCAAATGTGCTCCCGGCTTCCAGCCACAAGAATCGGCAGACGGTGGTACACCCCCCACCCACCCGACTGGCTGCCAGTTTCCGAACAGCAATCAGATTCAGCCATCAGGAGAATGCAACTCCATTGCCAAGGCAAGACATTTAGAATCTGCATTCACTGTTGCTGATCACTCTTTTGAACATCATAGACACACAAGACTGGAGTAATTCAGCGGGGCAGGCAGCATCTCCGGAGAGAAGGACTGGGTGACATTTCGGGTCAAGTCTCAAGATGGGTCTCGACCCAAAATGAGAAAAACATTTTTCACACAGAGAATGGTGAATCTCTGGAATTCTCTGCCACAGAAGGTAGTTGAGGCCAGTTCATTGGCTATATTTAAGAGCGAGTTAGATGTGGCCCTTGAGGCTAAAGGGATCAGGGGGTATGGAGAGAAGGCAGGTACAGGATACCGAGTTGGATGATCAGCCATGATCATATTGAATGGCGGTATAGGCTCGAAGGGCCGAATGGCCTACTCCGGCACCTATTTTCTATGTTTCTATGTCACACATTCCTTCTCTCTGGGTATGCTGCCTGTCCCGCTGAATTACTGCAGCTTTGTGTGTCTTTCTTTAGTTTAAACCTGCATCTGCAGTTCCTTCCTGCGCCTTTTGTACATCACGTTGGTCTTGTAATGGTGAAATGTCCAATCATCTCTTGAAAGCTTTAAATTCCTCGGCTAGAGGGGTAGCACGGTGGCACTGCGGTAGAGATACTGCCTTGCAGAGCCAGAGACCAGGATTCGATCCTGACTTCACGTGCTGTCTGTTCAGAGTTCGTACGTTCTCCCTGAGGCCGTGTGGGTTTTCTCCAGGGACTACAGTTTCCTCCCACACTACAAAGACAACAAGTTTGTAGGCTACACAAAAAAGCTGGAGAAACTCAGCGGGTGCATCAGCATCTATGGAGCGAAGGAAATAGGCAACGTTTCGGGCCGAAACCCTTCTTCAGACCGAAACGTTGCCTATTTCCTTCGCTCCATAGATGCTGATGCACCCGCTGAGTTTCTCCAGCTTTTTTGTGTACCTTCGATTCTCCAGCATCTGCAGTTCCTTCTTAAAGTTTGTAGGCTAATTGGCTTGGTATATACATGTAAATTTGTCCCTAGTGTGTGTGTGTGTGTGTAGGATAGTGCTAGTGTGTGGGAATCGCTGGTCAGCATGGGCTCGGTGGGCCAAAGGGCCCATTTCCGTGCTGCATCTTTATACTAAGCTAAACTAGCTACAAAAAACATCATGTGAATGGAGCCGAGGAGCACCAAATATAATTTAACTAGCAGGTCCCAAGACATGCAAATGGTCAGTGTCCCACTTCGACTTGGTAGGAACTACAAAGGGTGGGATGTCAGGTAGAGAGAGGTTGTCGCTTTGATCTTTAGAAATTCAGGCAAGCCCTCTGTAGGATGGAATACAGCAGTCAGTACTCTATTGCTATTTTAACCACTTTCCTGACCTGTTCTTGTCTGACAAACAGGATTTAAAACAAACTCCATCACAAGAAGAAATATTCTCTCTGCACGCCAAGCCAAGATAATCAATGTCTTTTCCCACCCTTGTCATTCCTTCTTCTCCCCATACCTGTCAGGCAGAAGATACAGAAGCTTGAAAGCACATCCCAACTGATTCAGTGACAGCTTCTTCCCCGCTATTATCAGGCTACTGAAACATACTTCCATTAGCTAGAGTACTGCCTGATTATCCATCCTACCTCATTGGACAATGGACTTTTTCCTCTGACAATGTAACACTCTAATGCTGAGAGCCATTTTCTTTCTCTTTGTTCTGCAAATTCTACTTAAAAGGGCCTCGACCCGAAACGTCGCCCATTCCTTCTCTTGAGAGATGCTGCCTGTCGTGCCGAGTTACTCCAGCATTTTATGTTGAGATTGTACTGGAGTTTGGCTTGTTTGTATTGGAGTATAATATTACCCGATTTGTTTGGATGGTGTGGAAAACAAAGCCTTTCACTTTACCTCCGAACACTTGACAATAAACCTACATTTAAACCTATAATTAAGACATTTCACAGTCAGATGGCGCAGAGTTTTGCCATGAAACAAAGTATCTTTGGGACATTGGATAAAAAAAGAATAAAGTCAAATAAAAAGTGATAGATGATGTTTAATTAGGAGAGATAATATGAGGTACTTACAGCGCGACATTCCAAAGCTCTCAATCCAATCACCACAAAATCTATCCTTCCAATTATTTGAATTAAACTCATTACAGTGAAGAGACTTTAATTGGTTATCTCTCTTCGCTTAACAATCCCCTTACAACCAAAATACCTGGTGATTATTTTTACATTTTTAACAAGCAGTTGTGCCGAGCTTAGGAGTCTTCTCAACCAAAACTAAAAGGGCTGTCCCACTGCGGCGACCTAATCTGCGAGTTTAGAAGAGTTTGCCCTCAACTCAAACTCGCAGCATGGTCGACACGTGGTCCTATGAGGAGGTCACTGGAACTCTCCTTCATGCTCGAGGTCATACTCACGGCTTCAGCTAGGCCGTGGAAATTTTTTCAGCATGTTGAAAAATTTTCCGCGAGCAAAAATTGGTCGGCATGGTTCTTTTGAACTCGTTGTGCTGGGTAGTGGGGTTGCAATTTAGTTACAGGCAGTCGAGGGCAGCTGTAGGCAATCTCCTTCGCTGACCGGGCATTTTAATTGGCTCATTGGAGTTTTCAGGACCAAGGAAAACCGACCGGTGGGGGGGGGGGGGGGGGGGGGGGGGGGAGGGGGGGGGGGAGGGGGAGGGGGAGGAGGGGAGGGGGAGGGGGCGGTCGGTCAATCCAGCTCGCTGTTTCATCGCTGACTGCCGATCCAGCTCGAGGTTTTCCAGCTCGAGGTTTTCCAGTGCCCTCGAGCTTGAAGGTCGAAGACATTTTTCTGAACTCGCGGATTAGGTTGCCGCAGTGGGACAGCCCCTTAAAGCTCTGCCATGGGTAGTAAGGAACAGCAGATGCTGGTTTGTACCAAAGAAAGACACTAAGTACTGGAGCAACTTGGCGGGTCAGGGAGCATCTGCGGAGAAAAAGGACTGGTGACATTTTGGGTTGCAACCCTTTTTCAGTCTGCTGCTGGCCTCAGCCCGGTAGAGGACAACCCACCAGACTACCACAGCACTCTCCCTTGTTGGCGGGTTGTCCCAGTCTGAAGAAGGGTTCCGACTCAAAACATCACCAATCCTTTTTCTCCAGAGATGCTGGCTGACCCGCTGAGTTGCTCCAGCCCTTTTTGTCTAAAACGTTTCCATTTTGGCGTGCATGCAAATTTCTGGTTTTAGGACCGTGCCAATCAATTTTCTGAACAATTATTTTTGCAATCAATTTATAATTTGTGAAACAATTATGCAATGGGATCAATAGAAATCCGTTCCAGAAGTGACTTTTGTTTCTACGCCAACATTTGGAGACTTTGGTTCCAGTCTGTGTTTGTGCAAGGCTATTCAGATGGTCTTTAAATTCTACATTAGCTACATTGTCCTACCTTCTCCATTTAAATCAACATTAAGAGACAGCATAATATCCACTATTCCTAAAAGGGAGGCACCAGAAGGGAGAAAAATAGAGCTGGCATTGGAAGAACGCTAGGCAACAAAGCGGTGAAGTCCATAACATGTGGACGTGTAGACTGTGGTGTCTGTAGTCTTTTAGTGCTGCTGCTTTGAACAGCACATTCTTTGCTGAAAGCAGCAATCTTCAAATTAATGATGTCTGGTATAACAATGGGGTGATCTTTGCTAGCACCACTGTGAAGAACTAGCTGCATATCTACACAGAGGATACACACATAAAGCTGGTGTAGCTCAGCGGGTCAGACAGCATCTCTGGAGAAAAGGAATAGGTGACGTTACGGATCAAGACCCTTCTGTCCCGACTCAAAACGTCAACTATTCCTTTCCTCCAGAGATGCCGTCTGACCCACTGAGTGACTCCAGCTTTTTGTGCCCATCTTCAGTATGAACCAGCATCTGCAGTTCCTTCCTGCACATTTTACCCACACTGAGGATTTGGTGTGCGCTTGCGAAAACTGGCGGTGGCATTTGTTGTCTGTGATGCCGACTAACCTCTCAAATTCATTGAAAGGAAAAGCGAACCCATATCAGTGTCCTCTCCCAGGACAACATCCTCAGTGTTGATGCTCCGGGAACTCTCAGTTGACTGTAGATAAGACACAAAATGCTGCAGTAACTCAGCGGGACAGGCAGCATCTCTGGAGAGAACAAACGGGTGACGTTTCGGGTCAAGACACTTCTTCAGACTGAGTATCAGGGGTGAAGGAGACTAGTGGTATGAATGGGCACAAAGTGAATTTAAGGCGTGGAAAGAATAGATCAAGGAAATGTGGACGATTGTTTGCCGAATGAAATGTAACTAAATCTCAGTTGACTATGTCAGGAAAGCAGACTCTCTATTCCATGCTCTGTCAGGGGAAGTGTTTGTCAGGCAGGCAGAGGAAAGAATCCAATAATGTGCTCAGAGCCTTATTGAATCTGTGCAACATCCTCACTAACCACTGGTCATATTTGGCCCATGATTGCTCAAAGTTGAGGAATATTTAGGGCGCTATCGAGAACCTACAGGGAGCATCAGAAGTCCAGTAGTATCAGAAGGAATGGACCATCTCATGGGATCGGGATGGTTTGGGAACAGCTCCATCCATGCTGCAAAATTGACAGAGAATTGTGGACGCATCCCAGACCATCACGAACCTCCCTTCCATTGACTCCATTTATTCCTCACGCTGCCTCAGCATAATCAAGGATGAGTCGCACCCTGGCTACTTCCCCTTCTCCCCCTCTCCCATCGGGCAAAAAGTATAGACATGTGAAAACCAACACCTCCAGATTCAGTCTGAAGAAGGGTCTCGACACGAAACGTCACCCATTCCTTCTCTCTGGGGATGCTGCCTGTCCCGCTGAATTACTCCAGCATTTTGTGTCTACCTCCAGATTCAGGGACAGTTTCTGCTCAGCTGTTATCAGGCAACTGTGCCATCCTACCAACAACTAGAGAGCAGTCCTGAGCTACTAATTAATTCATTGGAGACCTTCAGATTGTCTTTGATTGGACTTTATCTTGCACTTAACGTTATTCACATCATTCCCTTTATCATGTATCTGTACACTATGGATGGCTTGATTGTAATCATCATGTACTGTCTTTCTGCTGACTGGTTAGCACATGACAAAAGCTTTTCACTGTACCTCAGTACACGTGACAATAAACTGACCTCAAACTCACAACTCAAATTACCAACCTGCCTGTCCGTCAGCCATCACTCTACCCCATCTCATGCCTCCATTGGCCTCATTCGTCACCTCAGATCCCAGAAAAGCTGCAAAAACAAGTTATCCTCAACCCCAAGAAGAACATAAAACATTAAACTTCTTTTGGACACTTAGACTTTTCCTAGAAATCATGCCACCCTATTTCATCCAAGACCATTATGTGTATGAGGTTCAATGCAAAAGGTAAGAGGTAAAATGCAACGAAATTTCGTTCAAGGTGCACTGTGTCTAGGTGTATATCTGAATGACAATAAAGTTTTCATTCATTCATCATTCAATCTATCTCCTGCTCAGCCTTTTACCTCTCATAGAAACATAGAAAATAGGTGCAGTAGGCCATTCGGCCCATTCGAGCCAGCACCGCCATGCAATATCATCATGGCTGATCAACCCAAATCAATTTCTGCTTTCTCCCCATATCCCTTGATTCATTTAGCCCCAAGAGCTATATCTAAATCTAATTATCTCTCGAATACATCCAGTGAATTGGCCTCCACTGCCTTCTGTGGAAGAGAATTCCACAGGTTCACAACTCTCTGGGTGAAAACGTTTTTCCACATCTCAGTCCTAAATGGCCTACCCCTTATTCTTAAACTGTGACTGCTGGTTTTGGATTCCCCCAACATGGGGAACATTGTTCCTGCATCTAGCCTGCCCAATCCCTTAAGAATTGTATATGTTTCTATAAGATCCTCTCTCGTTCTTCTAAATTCCAGTGAATACAAGCCCAGTCGATCCATTCTTTCATATGTCAGTCCCGCCATCCCGGGAATTAACCTGGCGAACCGACGCTGCACTCCCTTATCGTGTTTGTGGATCCTCATAATGGCTCAGCCTTTAGAAAAAATCATTTTTCTCACACTGTTCAAAAAGATTACAGGCTTTTCCTCTGAAATGTTTGACATTGTGAAATCTTCCATTGTTCCATGGAGACCGAATGGCTTGGAACATCTCAAACTCAGCACCTGGGTAATGGCTCTAGAAGCTGTATAGTTGTTGCTCACAAGGCTAAATCAAAGTGGCACTGCCATTAGCAAAATACCCTTTTATTTAAGACAGTAAACTGTCACAGCATATGATTGATTGATTATAATGGAGTGTCAGAAACCATTCTAGATGGTTCACTCAGTTGAGCATAGAAAATGCAGATGCTGGAAATTCAAACATAAAAAATAGTAGAACTCGAAAATAGGCACAAAATGCTTGAGTAACTTAGCTGGTCAGGCAAAATCTCTGGAGAAAACTAACTAGTTTCATACTAACAAAGGGCATCATGGTGGCACAGCAGTAGAGTTCCTGCCTTACAGCATCAGAGACCCGTGTTTGATCCTGACCACAAGTGATGTCCGTACAGAGTTTGTATGTCCTCCGCGTTACCCGCGTGGGTTTTCTCTGGGAGCTCCAGTTTCCTCCCACACTCCAAAGACGTACAGGTTTGGGAGGCTAATTGGCTTGCTGAAATTGGTAATTGTCCCCAGTGCGTGTAGGATAGTGTTTGCGTACGGGGATCGCTAGTCAACGGCGTGTTCTCGATGGGCCAAAGGGGCTGTTTCCGCGCGATATCTCAGAACCAAACTACACTCTTCAATCCATTACTTCTACATTTCTTTGGTCTTCTGTGAAATCTCCTCAAGGTATTCCTGCTTTGAAGAGGTGCTCCCCCTGTTTCTGACAGGAGTTGTGCAAGACCCTAACTCTCTGCCCCCCCCCCTTGCTGCTCTTCTCAACAGTCACGTTTTGTTCTGCTCCTCCTCCTCCTCCTTTCTTCCAGCTTTCTTTCCCCCCCCCCCCCCCACAATCAGTCTGAAGAAGGGACCATATCCACAATGTCACCTATCCATGTTCTCCAGGGATGCTGCCTGACCCGCTGAGTTACTCCAGCACTGTGTGTCTTTTTTACAGCAGGCCTTATCTCCAAGTAGTGTGGTAATAACTAACTGCTTTTATTTCCATGCTCTTGTCAGAGTATGTTAAAAACACACATGCAATTCCTACTACGAGCCAATACTCATCAGGAAGCCATGTAGCATTCAGTTAAACGCACTGTTCAGATAAGATGTTAGCACCATACATAATTAGCATCCATTTATTGTATCTTCACATACAAAATTGACAGAAGCCAAGAACTAAAATTAGACAAACTTTAGAATCTGACACTATGGCTGGCCCAATCTTCCATTGCAGCAGCAGACTAAACAATAGAAAGAAGAATTTGTTTTTTTTTGGACAGCAGATTGCAACAGATTGGAAGTCTGGATTATTGAAGCCATCTTTTTTACCTCCTCGTTTTCGAAGGAACTGGGGGTGAAGAACCTACAGTCTCTGCCACAATTTGTGCAGGAGATGCCAGAGAGAGCACGTAGCTGGTAGTACTGGAGGTGGTGCGATCCTTTATAGACAATAGACAAAAGGTGCAAGAGTAGGCCATTCGGCCCTTCTAGCCAGCACCGCCATTCAATGTGATCACAGCTGATCATCCCCAATCAGTACCCCATACGCCCGCCTTCTCCCCCATATCCCCTGACTCCGCTATTTTTAAGAGCCCTATCTAGCTCTCTCTTGAAAGCTTTCACTGTAAGCTCATGGCAAAAAGGAACTCCAGCTTCTCAACGTCATCTTGAACACTCCTCCTTCAACCTGAGCAACCATGATCCAGAAACTCCGGTGAATCAGTGGGGACATAACACTGTTTAGAAGAGAATCTGCAAACGTCATAAAATTGTTTCCTTTTCTCTCCTGTTATTCTCCTGCTACGATGGAGTAGACAAAAGGAGCAGCTGCTGCCTCACAGCGCCAGAGACACGGGTTCAGTCCTGTTTACGGATGCAGTCTGTATGGAGTTCGTACGCTCTCCCCGTGACAGCGTGGGTTTTCTCTGGTTGCTCCCGTTTCCTCCCACACCCCTAGGACGTAGAGGTTTGTAGATTAATTGGCCACTGTAAATTGTCCCTCATGTGTAGGGTTGAACCAGTGTGGGGGTGACTGCTGGTCAACAGACAAGACAATAGGTGCAGGAGTAGGCCATTTGGCCCTTCGAGCCAGCACTGCCATTCACTGTGATCATGACTGATCATCCACACTCAGTACCCCGTTCCTGCCTTCTCCCCATATCCCTGGACTCCACTATCTTTAAGAGCTAAATCAACTCTCTCTTGAAAACATCCAGAGAATTGGCCTCCACTGCCTTCTGAGGCAGAGAATTCCACAGAATCACACTCTCTGGGTGAAAAAGCTTTTCCTCATCTCCGTTCTAAATGACCTACACCTTATTCTTAAACTGTGGCCCTTGGTTCTGGATCCCCCATCAACAGTTTAAGAAAACTGCAGATGCTTTCGAAGGTTCAAAAAAGCTCTCAGCGGGTTCTATGGAGCGAAGGAAATAGGCAACGTTTCGGGCCGAAACCCCTTAGTCTGAAGAACTGTGGCCCGAAACGTTGCCTATTTCCTTCGTTCTGGACTGAGTTTCCCAGCAATATCGGGAATATGTTTCCTGCCTCAAGCATCTCCAATCCCTTAATAATCTTATATGTTTCAATAAGATCCCCTCTCATGGTCGGCGTGGGATTGGTGGGCCAAATGGCCTGTTTCTACACTGTATTTCCAAACTAAACTAAACAAAGATAAAACACAGATGATTCTCTTTGATATGAATGAAATTAGCAAGGTTCGTCAGAATCATGGGCATTCAAACACAAATCTTTGAAGCTCACTGGTCCTGTTAAGATTATTTGAAAAGAAAACATACATGATTTTTCAAGTGCACAATCTCTCTGATCTTTAAAAATCATGAGATAGTCTATTAGCAAGTGCAGTCTGTGTATTATACAGAAGGTATCAAAACTTGGTGATTTATTTACAAACATGTTCCTTAAGTAACTAGGAGCAAGAGTAGGCATTCAACGGAACAAATCCACTCTGTCATTCAATGGTCATGGTTTTTCTGACTCCACAGCGTTGGATATTTTTGCACTAGTATTATGACTATTCATTTATTTTTTGTTTATTGTACATTATCTATTACAGCGTATTACATTTACAGGCCTGTTAAGCAGGAAGGAATTTCATTGTTCCGTTATCACGACATATGACAGTGTAAGCACTCTTGACTCACCTGCATTTACCCAACTTTTCACACCCTTGCTTATCAACAATTAGTCACCCTCTGCCATAGAAACATAGAAAATAGGTGCAGGAGTAGGCCATTCGGCCCTTCGAGCCTGCACCGCCATTCAATATCATGGCTGATCATCCAACTCAGTATCCCATCCCTGCCTTCTCTCCATACCCCCTGATCCCTTTAGTCACAAGGGCCACATCTAACTCCCTCTTAAATATAGCATAAATATATTCCATAATATATATACCATAAATATATTCAACAATTTTGCTTCCACTGGCCTGTGAGGAGAGATTAAAAGCACTCTCAAACCAGTGAGGGAGAAAAGATCTCACCTGGATCGCCATCTTAAAAGGATGACAATATTTTCCAAAAAGGATCAGACTCCCAGTTCTAGACTCTTTCACACCACAAATCAATGAACATGCAATGTGTCAAGTCTCCCCAGGATCTTGTAAGTCAGCATGTCGAGCTCCCCCAGCTCACTGGTTCAACCTTTGCTGAAAAACAAGCTGCCCATTCCAGGCACTCGTCTGGCAAACTTGCACCAATTTGCTTTCAATTCATTAACATTCTCCTTTAAATAATGAAACCAATATCGGATGCCATACTCCATAGTGGTCTTTGTCCCCTTATTTGGTCATCTTTCATTTAAATAACGCGCTTTGTTTTTATTTTTTCCGCTGTTCGATTTCATTTTTTTTTCACATTTTACTCCATTTGCCCGACCTAAGCCTTCTTACTTCCACTATCAATGCCTCTCTGCAAATTCGATACGTCTTCACAACTACTTTCCTCCCTACCTTCCTCCCTCCCTAAGTATGCAATAGTTCAAGAGGGCAGCTCACCACCACCTTCACAAGACCAAAATATGGATGGATAATGAAGCCCTTGTCAACAATATCCACATTATGAAATGAATCAAGAAAACTTGTTCCATTGATGGGAGATATAAACTCCTACCGCAACTGGCTGGACATCATCGAAAATTATAGGCAAACATGTTTGGCACTAGGAAAACGTTACGACAAACTGGGCTGCATTTTTAGATGGAGCAGCAGGGAAGGTTGATAGCACCAATAATATGATATGTGGACTTTCAGAAGCCACTTCACAATTAGGTCATAGGAGTGGAAAGGCTACATTGTTTTGAAGGCGACAAAATGTTGATAAAATTGTTAATGATCCTTGGCTTTATAATGTAACACAATACTGAAGATGGACACAAATTGCTGTAGTAACTCAGCAGGTCAGGCAGCATCTCTGCAGAAAAGGAATTGATCAACTCTGGAGAACAGGAATGGGTGATGTTTCGGGTCAGAACCCTTCTTCAGGTTGTCTGGTCAATGTCAGCCAGTCTGAAAAAGGTTCCGACCCAAAACGTCACCTGTTCCTCTTCTCCAGAGATGCTGTCTGATCCGCTTAGATATTCCGGCATTTTGTGTCTATCGTCGATATAAACCAGCATCAGTAAGTTGCTCTCTACACCTTATAAAAAAAAACTGATTGGGTTTCAGATATTAACATAGAAACATAGAAAATAGGTGCAGGAGTAGGCCATTCGGCCCTTCGAGCCTGCACCGCCATTCAATATGATCATAGCTGATCATCCAACTCAGTATCCTGTACCTGCCTTCTCTCCATACCCCCTGATCCCTTTAGCCACAAGGGCCACATCTAACTCCCTCTTAAATATAGCCAATGAACTGGCCTCAACTACCTTCTGTGGCAGAGAATTCCAGAGATTCACCACTCTCTGTGTGAAAAATGTTTTTTCTCATCTCGGTCCTAAAAGATTTCCCCCTTATCCTTAAACTGTGACCCCTTGTTCTGGACTTCCCCAACATCGGGAATAATCTACCTGCATCTAACCTGTCCAACCCCCTAAGATTTTTGTAAGTTTCTATATCACCCCCCCTCAATCTTCTAAATTCTAGCGAGTACAAGCCGAGTCTATCCAGTCTTTCTTCATATGAAAGTCCTGACATCCCAGGAATCAGTCTGGTGAACCTTCTCTGTACTTCCTCTATGGGAAGAATGGCTTTCCTCAGATTAGGAGACCAAAACTGTATGCAATACTCCAGGTGTGGTCGCACCAAGACCCTGTACAACTGCAGTAGAACCTCCCTGCTCCTATACTCAAATCCTTTTGCTATGAATGCTAACATACCATTCACTTTCTTCACTGCCTGCTGCACCTGCATGCCTACTTTCAATGACTGGTGTAACATGACACCCAGGTCTCGTTGCATCTCCCCTTTTCCTAATTGGCCACCATTCAGATAATAGTCTACTTTCCTGTTTTTGCCACCAAACCTCACATTTGTCCACATGATACTGTTTGTCGCAAACATGATGGAGGGCACTGTAAATGACCTCTAATGAACTCCAAGATCCGTTATGGGAATAAGGATATTTTAAGTTTAGTTTAGATATACTGCGTGACAACAGGCACTTCGGACCACCGAGGCCACGCCGATCCCCGCATACTAACACTATCCCTCAACGCTAGGAACAATTTAAAATTTTACCGAAGCTTATTAACCTACAAACCTGTACGTCTTTTGAGTGTGGGAGGAAACCGGAGCAACCGGAAAAAACCTACGCAGGTCACGGGGAGAACGTACAATGCCATAGAGACAGCACCCATAACCAGGATCGAACCCCAGTCTCTGCCGCTGTCAGGCAGCAATTCTAACATGTTCCCGGTGTTGGGAGAGTCCAGAACTAGGGGCCACAGTTTAAGATTAAGAAGGTAAGCCATTTAGAACGGAGATGAGGAAAATCATTTTCACACAGAGAGTTGTGAGTTTGTGGAATTCTCTGCATCAGAGGGCGGTGGAGGCTGGTTCTCTGGATGCTTTCTAGACAGAGATCTAGACAGAGCTCTTAAAGATAGCGGAGTCAAGGGATATGGGGAGAAGGCAGGAACAGGGTAGTGATTGTGGATGATCAGCCGTGATCACATTGAATGGCGATGCTGGCTCGAAGGGCGGAATGGCCTACTCCTGCACCTATTGTCCATTGTCCCATATTCATGTGTTGTGCCTTTCATAAACTAAATTTGTTTCTACTGCATGACATTTGAATGGTTAAGGCCATGCCAAGCTGCTTCACCCACCAACATAAACAATTGGCCATAGAAACAAAGGAAGATAAAGATAGTACAGCAATCAAATGTTTCGCTAAAAAGATGAATTTTAATAAACATTTACACCTAATTTTAATAACCATTTACACTTCACACTGCTTCTCCAAGGCCAATCGTGGATGAGCCTCGCCCACTTCTCCCTCTTCCATCCGGCAAGAAGTACAGAAATGTGAAAACACACACTTCGAGCTTCAGGGACAGTTTCTTCCCAGCTGTTATCAGTCAACCATACCATCTTGTCAACAACTAGAGAACGGTCCCGAGCTACTATATACCTCATTGGAGACCATCAGAGTATCTTTAATTGGACTTTATCTTGCATTAAATATTATTCCCTCATCATGTATCTCTATTCTGTGGATAGCTCGATCGTAATCATGTATTGTCTCTCCACTGACTGGATAGCATGCAACAAAAGCTTTTCATGGTACCTCGGCACATGTGACAATAAACTAAACTAATGTTCTTAAATGAGCAGGACTTACGAGAATGAAGATATATTCACGGAGATATTCTACACAGGGAAGTTGGGGCAAAACTTCTAACTCAAGGGTATTTTAATAAATTGAAGGATAATTTGAGGATCCAAAAGAGATGACTACAGAATGCACATAAGATTTGAATAGTGTGAGAAATACCCAGTGTAGTTAAAGGTTTGGAGTATTGAACAGAAGGTGCGAGTGTGTCGTGCAGCCCATTAGAATTGTTGGTCAGGATAGGAACTGAATAATGGATTTGGATGTAGGCAGCAGCTTTTTTTGCAACAGAATGAATAGGGCTGAACAAGGGCAGCACGGTGGTGCAGCGGTAGCAGCTCCAGAGAACCGGGTTCGATCCTGGCTGCACCTGATGTCTGCACGGAATTGGTGCATTCTCCCGTGACCTGCGTGGGCTTTCTCCAAGAATTTGGGTTTCCTCCCACACTCCAAAGGCGTACAGGTTTCCTGGTCGATTGTCTTGGTATAAATGTAAAATTGTCCCAAATGTAGAATAGTGTAAATATGCGGGGATCGCTGGTCGGTACAGACTCAGTGGGCCAAGGGCCTGTTTCCGCACTGTATCTCTAAGCTAAAAAAAAGATTTTGAAATTGCAAATCGATCAGGTTCAGCCTGAGGAAGCAGATGGAAGGGTTGTTGATTTGTTGGTGAAGTCATGCAGTTCATAACAATGACTGATGACAAATATTATAAAAACATATAGATAATGGACCGGGTTTTACTCTACAACTAACTCTGCTCTATAACATAGCAGCCATGGCGCAGCGGTAGAGTTGCTGCCTTACAGCGCCAGAGACCCGCGTTTGATCCTGACTATGGGTGCAGTCTGTGCGGAGTTTGTACCTTCTCCCCATGACCTGCATGGGTTTTCTACGGTACCTCTGGTTTCTTCGAAAGAGATACAGGTTCGTTCATTAATTGGCTTGGTATAATTGGAAATTGTCCCTAGTGAGTAGGATAACGTAAGTGTGCGAGGATCCCTGATCAGCGCAAACTCATTGGGCCGAAGGCCCTGCTTCCGCACTGTATCTCTAAGCTAAACTAAGTCGCCTAAGACTTCATCCTCTATTGTGTTCACTCCATTGATTTTAGTGGAATAGACATTGGATGCAAACCATAATGTGCTCATGCTACCACATGGTACGTTTAGCAATACACATTGGGGATGAGTACTGACACTTTTTTAATTCATTTTAAAGAGAGTACAAATTATTGGAAACAAACGTGAAAACATTTCGAACAGAAAATTTAGTTTCAAACTTTTAAAAAATTGTGAGAAATATACCGTCTCACGTGCAGGATGTAGCCTAGGTACAGTTGGTGGCATTAGTGACACTAACTGTGCCATCAGCTTTGCCCAGAGTTCCCGAGGAAATCATAACTTCCTCTTAACTATCACAATTTTCCAGAGCCAAATAACAGTCTGTCCAAGGCCACATGAAATTGCAAAATTGTGGATGTAGCTCAGTCCATTCCACAGACTAGAGTCCCCACTATTGATCCCATCTACACTTCATGCTGTCTTGGGAAAGCAGCCATAATATTCAAAGACCTAAGAAAGACAAAATGCTGGTATAACTCAGCGGGGCAGGCAGCATCTCTGGAGGGAAGGAATGGGTGACGTTTCAGGTTGAGACCCTTCTTCAGACTGAAGTCAGGGGAGAGGGAGATACATTGATAAGGAAGTGCAAGGTGTGAGAACAGTACAAAGGGGATAGGGATCATGGAAAATGTAGCAAAGAACATTGTTAGTTGGGAGAAGGCAACAACAAAGCAAACAGAGATACGATGTAGTCGGAGACAGTAAGACTGGTCAGAGAACTGGGAAGGGAAGGGGAGGAGAGAGAGGGAAAGCAAGGGTGACTTGAAGTTAGAGGTCAATTTTCACACCGCTGGGGTGTAAGCTGCTCAAGCGAAATATGAGGTGCTGTTCCTCCAATTTGCACTGGGCCTCACTCTGACAATGGAGGAGGCCCGGGACACAAAGGTCAGTGTGGGGATGGGAGGGGGAGTTAAAGTGTTTAGCAACCGGGAGATCAGGTAGGTTTAGGCAGACTAAGCGGAGATGTTTAGTGTAATAATCGCCAAGCCTGCGCTTGTCTCGCCGAAATATCCACACTTGGAACAACGGATACAGTAGATGAGGTTTGGAGGAGGTCCAAGAGAATCTCTGCCTCACCTGAAAAGACTGTCGGGGTCCTTGGGTTCAAAGACGTATCCCACCCCGGTCACAACTTCTTCTCCCCACTCCAGTTTGGTAGACGATGTGGATGCTTGATAGTGCACACCACCAGACTCAGGAACAGCTTCTTCCCTCTGTTATCAGGCATCAGAACGGTCCATCTATAAACTAGGGGTACCGTCCGATTCCCCACTCCCTCATTGTGGACATTGGACTTTATCTCAGGAACTATAGCACTATCATATCGTCTCTTTTTCACTGTACCTATTGTACATGAGTTTGCCTCAATTGTATTTATATTTAGTAGTATCCAAATCGATTAAATAGCTTGCAAAACAAAGCACTGTGACAAGGGTAAACCTAGACCCATTTTTACTGTTAACAATAACAGTCCAGGTGACCTGGAACTAGTTTATTAAGACACTTATCGATTACATTGTTTGCAAGGAGTGTAATTTCAAAGTATTCATGTGACACAACCTTACAATCGTTCTAAAATAATCTCTTGTCATCTGCTCAAATATCTTGTCAGTTCAATGCATTAAAATGCCTTAAAACTCCGCATTTTTATTTGACAGTTCACTACAGATCTTTTTGTTAACTGAAGCAAGCAACAATGGTTTACAATCAGCATTAGAATTCAATTATCATCAACAATTATTGTTGCACCCAGAGGATGGTGTGGATATGCAACAAGCTGCCAGAATGAAGTTGTAGTCAATTTCAATGTTTAAAAGGCATAAGTCATTAGAGCAGGTTAGGCATCCAGCCCATTGAGTTTACTCCATCATTCAATCATGCCCGATATACCTTTCCCTCTTAACCCCATTCTACCTTCTCCCCATACCCCTTGACACCCTTGCTCATCAAGAATGTCACTCCACCTCAAAAATGCCCAATGACTTGGCCTCCACAGCCGTCTGTGGCAAAGAATTCTACAGATTCATCACCTCCTGACGAAAGTAATTCATCCTCATCCCCTTTCTAAAAGTACGTTCTTTTATTCTGAATATGGAGGGGAAAGGTTTGGAGGGAGATGGGCCAAATGCAGACAAATGGGAGCAGCTCAGAAAGGTGCCTTGATCAGCATGAACAAGTTGCGCTGCAGGCCTTTCCCCTTTGGTATAATTCTATGATTCAATTTATTTTAAAACGCCCAAAAAGTACCGTTCAAAAGTACTCATTAAAAAGCGATTGCATGCTCCCACTGTTAATTTGAGGTATGCACTCATTCTATATCTACAAAGCCTTGAGTGCACTGGGCATCAACGGATTGACGTGGAGAAGAGCTATCAAGAACACCACAGAGGCAGCGGAGAAGGCCTCGAGATGGCTCTGGATCAGGAGAGAAGGTCCATGGGGGAAAAGCGAATGCCACCTGAACACAAGTCGTGGTCTGATCAACCATGGCTGGGTCACCTGGGCGAGTCTGATGTTGAAAGACCCAAAACACCCAATAACCCCAGGTTACATCACTGATGATGTGTTCAGGAGCATCAATAGATGAATTGTTATTAAATGGGAATCACTTAATGATATAGGGAATCTCAATTTACCAAGAAACTAAATCAGCCATATTTCCAACTTGCTCCTGGGCTAGATACCAATTGCAAATATAGAAAAATAGGGAGCACAGTGACGCATCAGTGGAGTTGCTGCCTTACAGCACTGGAGACCCAGGCTCAATCCCAACTATGGCTGCTGTCTGTACGCCGGTTGTACCTTCTCCCCCTGACCTACGTGGGTTTTCTCCGGGATTTCCGGTTTCCTCCCACATCT
The DNA here is from genome assembly GCF_028641065.1 of Leucoraja erinaceus. NCBI lineage: Eukaryota > Metazoa > Chordata > Chondrichthyes > Rajiformes > Rajidae > Leucoraja > Leucoraja erinaceus. Next base: position 46,568,572 of record NC_073387.1, read on the forward strand.
CCAAAGACGTACAGGCTTGTAGGTTTATTGGCTTGGTATAATTGTAAATTGTCCCTCGTGCGTAGGGTAGCATTAGTGCGCGGGGATCGCTGGTCGGCACCAACTCAGTGGGTCAAAGGGCCTGTTTCCACGCTCTAAAGAGCCTGTTCGCCTCGACACTGCAGTTGGACTGCTGGACCACGGGAGAAGGAACAAAGGGAAGAGATAAAGACTTTGCCTTCCATCACAGTGAGGAGATGTTGGAGACTCACTGTGATGGATGTTTATGTAAACTGTGTTAAGTGTGGGTCTTGGATTGTTTTGTAATGTAAAAAAACTGTAGAAATGATATTTTGTTCAAACCCAAGTTTGAATGACAATAAATAGCATTCTATTCTATCTCTAAATTAAACCAAAAAAAAAAAAATGTATTGACAATGTAATTGTCCAACATGACAACATGTACCCTTAATTTTTATCATCTGGGCTCTGGTATGGTTTCTTCAAAATAAATGTAGAATTGGCCCCACCAAAAGACATTGACAATTAAAGCAACAATTAAAACTGGAATTGACAGCACAGGAGTAGTTCACCAGGCCTCTCAAGTTTAATTCCCCATTGAATATGATCACGGCTGATCTATGCTGGCCTCAACTCATCTTCTGTGCCAGCTCCCCGTGACCCCAATTACTCAAATCTTCCAAAACATTCTCTACCTCGAGTTAAATACTATTATTAAACCAGCCTCTGGGGTAGAGAATTACAGAGATTCACCACAATCTGCGAGTAGAAATCTCTGTGCATCCTCCATTTTAACTGGCCGGCCTCTCCCTCCAAGAAAAACATTTCCACGTCTCTTCCTCCATCGCTCTTCAGATCATATTTATGTCTTAAAAAGGTCACCCCTCATTCTTCTAAATTCCAAACGGCAGTCAGAACATTTACCAATTAATTAATACCATTTACTAAAATATTCTGTATATTTTCTAGCAATATTCATAAAGGAAATCAGGAAACCTTTCTGGATATTGGAAATGAATATTCCATTGATAAATTAATAATTGTCAATTAGTGAAAACAGTGGCAGGTGTTATACCCCATAACAATGCGTCACTATTTCCCAGTTGTCGCTGTTATCTACACCCAAATGTCGTAAAACGTGGAGCTCAGTTATCTTTTGAGCCATTGGGAGTCCCGCCAGTGTTGGAATCTACGCAAGACTATTGGGCAAAGACTCTGATCCAACGTCATAAAGAAATGTTACTTTATGTTCAAACCTGCAGTGAAGCGCAGTGGACCTTGGTGGTGACATTTGTCGATGCATTTTGTACTTGCAGGGACTGCAAGTGCCGTTGAAGGAATTATTGATCAGTTTCTGCAATTATTAACACTGCTGCAACAAACCAGTGACAGAAAATGCAAATGTTTCAGCGGAGGACAGTGCCAATTAGACAAGTTACTTATTCCCAATGGTCTTCATCTCCTATCGTACCACCTGATCTGTACGTTTCCAAGCAAATTGATGTATTCTATTACAATCCTGATTTGTGCCTTTTAGATGCAAGTTATATCCCAAAATGCTCCAAATCTGCTCTTTTAACCATAGTATTTAGATGGAAGATGATTAAATGTTAATGTTCAAAGGTTCTACCAGCAGAATTAGTCCATTTGGCCCATCAAGTCTATTACTCCGCCATTCAATCATGGCAGATCTATCTCTCCCTCCTAACCCCATTCTCCTGCCTTCCCCCCATAACTTCAGACACCCTAAAGGGGCCGTCCCAATGCGGCGACCTAATTGGTGAGTTTAGAAGAGTTTAGAAGAGTTTTAAAAAGTGTCATGTTGAAGACCTCCTTCGACTATGGTGAAGACTAGCTTCGGGAAAATTGGACACGAATAGTGGAGAGTGAAGATGACCTCCTTCGATCTCCCTTCGACTATGTTGAAGACCGTCTACGATTACCTTTGATTACCTACGAATAACATGCCGACCTACTTCGACTAAACCTACAAGTAAAAAAAAAAGATTTTTTCCATGGCGACCTTTTTTTACTCTTGTGCATTTTTCAGCATGTTGAAAAATACGCAGCGACCTAGCTGAGGTCTTGAGTACACGGGGACTATTCTCGAGCATGAAGGAGAGTTACAAAGACCTCCTAGGACCTGGTGTCGACCATGCTGCAACTATGAGTCGAGGGCAAACTCTTCTAAACTTGCCAATTAGGTCGACGCAGTGGGACAGCCCCTTTACTGGTCAAGAATCTGTCAATCTCCACCTTAAAAATATCCATTGACATGGCCTCCACAGCCGTCTGTGGCAATGGATTCCACAGATTTTCAGCCTCATTGACCCCTGGATGTTGATTAAAAGGAATTTGGTGACGGTAGAGACATTGAATGTCAAGGGAAATGCTTGGTTTCTCCCTTGTTGTAACAGCCATGGTGATGGTCATCCATCAACTCGAGGCTGAGCATTGCCCTGGTCTAGGGACAGGCATTTTTGAACATAGAACAGTGCAACACAGGACAGTGCAACACAGAAGCAGGCCCACAATTGCCATGGCAAACACGATGCCAAATTTAACTAATATCTGCACGGACAAGATCCATATCCCTCAATATGTGCCTATCTAAAAGTCACCATCACATCTGCCTCCACCACCAACCCTGGCAACACGATCCAGGCACCGTGTGCAAAATACTTGCCTCACGCATCTCCTTCAAATTTTGCCCTTCTCACCTCAAAAGGTACCCCCTAAAAAGGAAATAAAAATAAACTCTGCCAGTGTTTTATGATAGCCACACAACACACTGAAAAAAATGTTCTCGGTATGAAGACAGAACTTTTGCACCATAAGCACAAACCTACCGCCAGTGCTAAAATTATCATCGGCAGCTGGATCTGCAATAGACTTCTTCTTTAAACCAGTAATAAAATATTTAACTGTTATGCAATCACATTGTCTAAAGTTAGAATTCATTTTTTTACCTCAGTGACCAATTTTAATACTAATAAATATGTCCAATTAGTTTTTAAGAAGGTAAAATATAGAACAGTAGAGCGCAAGAACAGGCCCTTCAGCCAACAATGTCTGTGCAGTACATGATGACAAGACCATATTTCATCTACCTGCACATAATCCATATCCCTCCATTCCCTGTATATCCATGTGCCTATCCAGGTCTCTTAAATGCCACTATCGTATTTGCCTCAATCATCATATCTAGCATTTCAGGCACTACCCCATCTATGCCGCTCATCATTTTATACTCTTCTATCAGGTCTCCACCCACAAACTCTGTCATTCCAGAGAAGATAATCTTCCTGTAGCTAATACATCCTAATCTAGGCGTCATTCTGGTAAATGAGGGGCCTCGGTGCATTTCTACTATTTCGTCAAAACAAAAGGATCAGAATTTATTGCAGGTTGTAAAACACAATACAATTATTGGTAAAAGTTACAAAAGCAGAAAATGCTACACAAGATGTGAGCCAAGTCAAATGGGCAAATCAAGATATGAGCACATAACATGTTTTGAAAGAACAGATCCAAACTAGACACAAAGTGCTGGCACAACTCAATGGGTCAGACAGCATCTCTGGACAAAGTGCTGGTGTAGCTCAGCAGGTCAGGTGGCTAACTGCATACTGGCGCATAGAAGGAACACACAATTGGTGCCTGCATATTTATTTTTACTTAATCACCTGATACAAAGTACAGTTCTAGTTTGCAGTGTTAATGGCCTGTCTCACTGTACGAGGCAATTCGAGAGTTCTCCCGAGTTCTCCCGGATTTGAGCTTGTGTATTGTACGTAGCTGGAACGTAGGAGCTCGTGGATGTCACGTAGCATACGAGTAACAGTAGGTACTCGGGAAATCCGGTAAACATGTGATGTTTTTTCAACACTGTGAAAAATGTCCACAAGTAAAAAATTCTCGTGATGAAATTTTTTTAAACTTTTTACTCATATGAGCCCCCACATACATTACATGAGCTCAAATCAGGGGAGAACTTGGGAGAACTTAAGGATAAGGGGGAAATCCTTTAAAACCGAGATGAGAAGAACTTTTTTCACACAGAGTGGTGAATCTCTGGAACTCTCTGCCACAAAGGGTAGTTGAGGCCAGTTCATTGGCTATATTTAAGAGGGAGTTAGATGTGGCCCTTGTGGCTAAGGGGATCAGGGGGTATGGAGAGAAGGCAGGTACGGGATACTGAGTTGGATGATCAGCCATGATCATATTGAATGGCGGTGCAGGCTCGAAGGGCCAAATGGCCTACTCCTGCACCTAATTTCTATGTTTCTAACTCTTGAATTACCTCGTACAGTGGGACAGGCCCTTTAGGCATTGCATCTATGCACAAGTTTGCAGTTATGTGATTTTCCTCATTCCCAATCACCCGCAACTAAGAAACTTCCGCACTTCTCAACTGCAGCTGTTCTTTAGCACTTACCAAGAGTGCATAAAGGAGCACCCTGTCCATTCATGTTGAATTAGCGTAAGATGCTTCATTAGCTCTGGTGACTCATTTTATTGAGCAGAAAGGTACCAATGCTTAATACACTGGCTGAAATATATCTTAAATCCATCCACTAGGAATTAAGTAACTGGCAAAGGAGCGACGATGCAGATCATCACAGTGGCGCAGCGGTAGAATTACTGCCCAACAGTGCCAGAGACCTGGGTCCGATCTTGACTACAGGTGCTGTCTGTATGGAGTTTGTACGTTCTCCATATGATCTTGTAAGTTCGGTATGTTCTCTCTGTGACTGGGTGCTCCAGTTTCTTCCCACCGTCCAATGACGTACAGGTTTGTAGGTAACATTGTAAATTGTCTAGTGCTAGTGTACGGGGTGATTGCTGGTCGGCGCGGACTTATGTGGGCCGAAGAGCCCGTTTCTGCACTGTATCTCTAAAGCCTAAAGCAAAGTCCAACGATGTTTTTGAAGATAGCACATGTTGGGTATCTTCCAAGTCATGTTGGAAGCGGAGTAGACTCTATGGGCTGAATGGCCTAATTCTACTCCTACGACTTATGTTTGTTAAACTTAATTCTCCTCCTACAGCCTTATGTTTGTCAAAGTTATTGAAAATGTCAAAAATTTTCTTGTGAATGTACACAGTTATCCGTTGCATGAATCTGAACATCTAAGGGTTTGGATGAGCATCAGATTACTGTCCTTCGAGCACAGTACATCCATCCAATTCTGTATTCTGCTTTTTCTTCTTCAAGAATCGACTCATGAGCAGGAAACCTTTTGACTAAACATCAATAACGAAAAGATTTAAGTTTTAACACCCTCTTGATGGACAGCATAATCATCGGGAATCGAGAGGGCTCTGGGTAGCTTCATGCATCAATAATCAAAAGCAATCTCCAACATCAATAATTCGATCTAGCACGTAACTTCATCTAATCCTTAGACTATATCATTTCAGTTTGGAAAGACATTTATTGATATTGGCTTTGACAAACATAAGGCTGCATTTATAGCTAACTCTTAGATGCCCTGATAATATTTGATCTCTGATTTCTTATCAACTAAACTAGCTCTCAGGTGTCTTTCACAGTTGACTACACAGCTTGGTTTAGATTTGTATGAAAAATGGCTAGTGCTGCCCTTCTTCGAAGGTTGGCTCCCATCTTCATAATTTTCATGCTGCTAGGCCAGAAACTATTATATTATTAACTTTAAATTCATAACTGGCCTACAATGCTCAACTCATACCTGGTACTATAATTTTACACTATTGGCTCAATTAATTTTCTCCTTCCACTGTAGGATGAGGGGGACTTCATTTAAACTTACCGAATAACTGAAAGGCCTGGATGGAGCGGATGTGGAGAGGGTGTTTCCACTATTGGGAGAGTCTAGGACCAGAGGCCATAGCCTCAGAATAAGAGGATGTACTTTTAGAAAGGAGATGAGGATGAATTTCATTAGTCAGAGTGCGATGAATCTGTGGAATTCATTGCTACAGATGATTGTGGAGGCCAAGTCAATTGATTTTTTTCTAAAGCAGAGATTTAGAGTTTATGGGGAGAAGTCAGGAGAATGTGGGTTGCGAGGGAAAGATAGATCAGCCTTGATTGAATGGCGGAGTAGACTTGATGGGCCGAATGGCCCAATTCTGCTCCTACATCTTATGAACTTATGCAAGGCTGGTGTGATGTACAGACTTTGTAAAATGATATAACAATTACCCTATGTAGACAGAGAGGCATTATGCATATGCGTACCATGGTGAATCCATGTCTACCTTCTGGAAGTACCCGTAAACAAATGGTGCACTTGGTTTCTTTGGGTCCATTATGCAGTGCTCTGCAAATGAACCTTAGGTCAATATTTCTAAATTAAGCAGTAATTTTGTGAAAGCTCAAACAGAATTTGACAGAAATTTGTTGCTAAATCGATTCCCATACAACGGACACATTTATTTTAAAAATAAATGAGGCAACGACACAGGAGCCAGGATTTCACTGGGGTTTCCTACCTCCCAGGGACAGACAATACTCTGCTAATGATTCATAAAAAATGAACACAATCTATCTCTTAGGAGCTCCAATGAAAATTTTTCCTGGGTTACAGATTTTCTTTTGTCAAATGAAACACTTGTTTATAATTGAAAATATTACTTATTCATATTATTGAGGCTACCAAAAATTGTAAATATGAATTATGCAATGTGTTATTAGGGGAGCACTAAGTCTCAAAGCATCAATTTATTGATGGCTTTTGTCGAGTGCTCAAAAAGAAACTGAAGACAATAAAGGCAAAATAAGGTTCCACGTAATTTTACATTCTTAAGACAAAAAACAGCATAATTTCAATTAATCACCCTGACATACAGCATAAGCTTTGTCAGTGCTCAATTTTGTGATTTTACAATCTGTACGATCACCAAAGCATGAGATTTAACAGCAAATGACCATTCACCAACTTGCTTTCCCAAGTTTGTAATTACATGATGCCAAATGAATTTTTTTTGGTTATCAATCCAGCCAATGTTGTTTCATGGGCATTCCATTTTTTTTTAAACAGTTCTAGAGAAGCACTCTAGTTTTTTTGGCTAAATGTCGTTTGCCTGTCTCCTCTTTGATCCACAAGCAGAGCCAAGTGTTAAAGATGGCTGAACAAAGACATTTCAGGAGGGATAGGTAAATCAATCTCATGTAGTGCATTTGCTGCCTTCGGTACAATGGGAGCAGCATTACCTTCAACTAGAAAACATTTTTCTCCAAGAGCTGTTTGTTCATGTTTTAAATCTCAATGGGGTTTTTTTTTGTGGTAAACAAAACTTTACAATTTCTATTTTCATTAAAAAGTTACATTGCTTGTTGCACTAGAGCTACACTTAAGAAGAAACTTGGTGGGAATTAAGTAAAATCAACCTTTTCTTCCTCCCACCCCCCCCAACAAGTGGGAAACCAGATGATCATGTTTTGCTTTTTGATCCATATTAATCCTACCTTTTGCCAAGTGTGGTGGTCAGAAAACACTCACTCAATTTATTCCAGATTAAATCTCTCCAACAATGAAAAATTCTAATAACTAAAAATCTAACAATAATTATAGTTTTAAGAAAACTTGGTGGGAATTAAGTAAAATCAACCTTTTCTTCCCCCCCAACAAGTGGGAAACCAGATGATCATTTTTTGCTTTTTGATCCATATTAATCCAGAGCTTTTGCCTGTGTGGTGTTCACACTCCCTTATTCCAGATTAAATCTCTGTGCAATGGATATTCATCTTAATTCTTCTTCTCCCCCCCCCCCCCCAAATGGATAATAATTCTTCAAAGGCTTTTCAACTTGGTACCTTAAGGCTACTTCACGTCACAGAATCAAGCATGGATTTTGTCGTACAAATTGGCAACAATAATTGAATGTACGTTGGTGCTATTGATAACATGGAAAGCACATGAACAGCAATAATCAGAGTCACGCACAAGGACATAAATTTGCTCGCTTCTGGAGGGAGACCAACACACATCGTTAATATTTTACGACTAATGTGCCCGTAATCTCCGGATAGTTTTCGGGGGGCTCCATGCATTCCACCTCCATTACCCGACTGATAATGAATCAAAACATTAAATGAAAATAAAGCTACTATATATTTGGGTACACAAATAATGACAGGTGCATTTTCTTCCTGTACCTCCAATGTATTTCCAAAGTCATACAGACAGTTTCATCCTAGCCATTGGGCAAGGCCCGCATGATTTAAAATCTTCGATTATTTACAATCTTTTAATTAGATGCAGCAACCAAGTATACAGTTACATCAAATCATTTGCTATTTTCTTAAACTAAAATACTTAAGAATGCACTGGAGCCGAGCCACCACAGCGCAGAAAACAAAAACAAATAAAAGCTATGGATGAGTATCTTCTGAGGTGCTTTCAGTGGGAAGCACAATTCTAAATCAGATAAAGTGGGATGAAACTGCTGGAAGAGGATATCAGTGAGTATTAGTCACTTGCAGTGTAGGGAGGAACTGCAGGTGCTGGTTTAAACCGAAGATAGACACAAAAAGCTGAAGTAACTCAGCGGATCAAGACTGCATCTCTGGAGAAAAGGAATAGGTGACGTTTCTCGACCTGAAACATCACCTATTCCTTTTCTCCCGAGATGCTGTCTGGCCTGCTGAGTTACTCCAGCTTTTTGGGTCTATCTTTAGCAATAGTCAACTGCTGGATGGGGGCTTTGTCTCTTGATTTTGATCGAGTAAAACTAACAGGCAAGTCAGCAACCACCATGATCCAATGGCAGCCTCATCGTGTTAATGCACTGGCAGACAGAGTTTTTAGTAGCTTCCACTCATAAATATCATTTTTTGGATAAATATTATGTAAATGCCAAGGTGCTTCCTTTGTATAACATCACATTTTTACACGGTTTAAAAAAAAACTGAGGATGATGGATGGCTGGCAGCGCTGGAGTTTGAAATGACCTTAACAGAACCAATTCATAATCAACATAACAATCTTGTTTGCATTTAAAATGTTCAGATCAACCTTCAAGCATGCTACCGGATGAAATGAAACAAGACATTTGCATCTCTATGGAATTCACCTCAACATAGCACTCAAGCAGGCAACCAAACAATCTTGAAATATATCTTCCACAAATATACAGCAGTGCACTTTTGTGGTGATTTAAATGGAAGTCCCCTCCCCTTTTCACCGATGTGCCAGGAATAATCTAAATGCACTGCAAAGGGTGCAAGATGTACATTTCTCTACATTATCGAATTCAGTATCCCAACACAATACCATTTGGCGTGGAAATGGCATAGTAATAAAACTTAGCCAGAATGAACGCAGACAATGAATGTTGGTGTGCACTTGTCAAAACGCGAGGGGGATATCTCTAAATGAATCACCAAATATCTTTCACACTTATCACCAACTATTAAAAACCTAGCAGAAGCCTACAATTATACATTTCTAGCACGCTAACAGAATCGCAGAACATGCAACGGATATTTAAATCGGCAGCAGATTTGCTTCACACAATAAAAAATATTGAGCGGGCTATTTCTGCGAGTTGGGGGTATGTACCATTTCACAGTTTGCACGGGCTTTATCTTGCCGTCTTCAATATAAGCGCAGGGTCAGCACCTCTATTGTGTAAAGCGACCAAGCACATTAACGTGGCCGAAACACTGAACTCCACAGCAAACACGCTTTTATTTTTTTTTAAAAGGTACCTACATCTCGGAATTTGTTCCAGTATTTGAGCTCCTTGTCATATTGGGAGACAGTAGTCAACCATTTCTCATTATCCAGGAAACTGACACCATTGGTCGCTTCTGGACGCCTGCTTTCAACTTCGAGCGAAACCGCGATAAAAACACCCACCAGTGTCGCAAGCATCTGGAAAAAAGATAGGGATTCGCACTCAAAAGGCAGCAACAACAGCAGCAGCAACAACAACAACAACAACAAATAATATCAGGAGTAATTAACTCTTCCCATCATTGATTCGAGAAAAAAAAACCCATATAATCTTCGCAGCTCACCTTGCTGGCTGTGCGGGTAGCTCAGCTCTGCTCTGTCTGGGCGAGGGGGAGAGAGCTGCGCGTTTGACTGGCTGCTTTGTGATGGTGCGGATGGGTTGGGGAGTGAGCCGTGCACAGGAGGCATCGATCACTGTGCATTAACACACGGTGGGGCGCCACCTCCCATCCAACGCGTGCAATTAACACGGCACCGCTCCTGACGTCGCTTTATTCCCGCCTCTCCCTCTCCCTCCTGCACATTTGTTGTTCTTATTTTGGTTCTTATTTTAGATACGGGTCGCCCGGTTTACCGTCAAGCCGCAAAGAGGCCGCTTGCTGTTGTTGTCTTTACTGGACAAGGACATCTCATGACACTGTGAGCCCTTGCTCCCACGTTTCAACCAGAAATTGGACATTAAGTGCAACTTGACACAAACACCAGTAAAGGAAAAAAAATTACGGTCCATAAATAGTCACTTGTGACATAAACCGAAAAAGTATACATGGGCGTAATCGATTGAGTGTGAGATGTCCATTGTGTAAAATCAGAAATAGTCTGTTACAAGAACTAAGTAAGAACGTCATCACATATTGGCCCGAGGAAAAGTTTGCAGGACGACAGGCGTAATAAGCGAGTTTGGTATTCCGACTGAGCATGCCGAGGTCATAGGTCACTGGAGATAAACATTGGATCGAACTGGGTCTCCCGCGCTGCATGCGCTGTTGAATTGCTACTGGAGTTAGCGACACTAGTTCTCCACTGGGCCATGCAGTAATCTCAGCAGTGACAATCTAATGGATCACGGTCCGGTCCCCCTCAGCCTGGGTGTATGGATTCCATTCTCATTCAGGGGCGAACCACGCACCCCTCTCCTGCATAACACAGGAGGCAGATTTGTGAGCGGAGTCTCACTACCGTTCCCTCAGCGGCCCCAGACTTGTAACTAGCACGGGGGGGGGGAAGCCCCTCTCTCATTCCCCAGTCTCTGCTTCCTCACTCCTGCTATCTATTCCGTTGACCGCTGCTCCTTTGCGGGAACCGCTGCTCAGCGATTCCCATCACTGCACCGACTGAGGCCGGAGCTCCGGGTCTGTGGAGAATCACACCTGCCCTCCCACACCGCTGCTCTGGCACCGAGGGGGCCAAATGACAGCCACTGTAAACGGCGAAAGGTTCCTGCAAAGGAGCGGCAGTCAACGGGATAGATGGCAGGAGAGAGGAGGCAGAGACTGGAGAATGAGAGGGGAGCTTTTATTGTGCGGGTGTCTGCAGGAGAGTTCGGCGCTCCTGTCGGTCCGGGGCTGTCGGTTGGCCCGGCGCTTCTTCTCCGCACTGGCTGTGGGGTTGTGGTCCGCTGCTGCTCCAGTCACTCCCGCTGTCTCCCACTCGCATCTGTCCCCGCTACCTGGCACCCCCGTTTTTATACATAAATACATTTTACACATATTTTACACCTAAATGAAGATCAGAATTTACATACAGTTTATGCAGCCAGCGCTTCGTTCACTTTTTCTTTATAGCCAGTGACCTTTGACAAATCCCATGATTCCTTGTGTTTTTCGGAATACCGAACTCACTTATTATATTGTGCAAGGCAGACTTACTATTTTTCTCTTTCATTTAAGCTATATTTTTCACTGAAAAATGCGAATTAAATAATTGTCATTTACTAATCTCAGATGATTCAATAATCCCGTGCAAGAGTTTAAAAGTAGCACCCCACCCCACTCAGTGTCTAATAAAATAATATTTTATTGGTAAAATGCATTGCATCTTTCACCTCCTCGCTTGTCCATGCTGGATAGTTCTTACTTGTGCACGCTCACAAGCAGGTTTTTTTAAATCAAAATAAACTTTATTCAGAATAATAAATCTATACTAAACAAGAACTGTGCAAAAATTCTTCTGAGGATATACATACATTCATTGGCATCGAAATTGGAGTTTGCTGAGAGGTTTTGGTCTCCGTACATAAAGGACAAAATTACCTTGGGTAGATCATCGATTTACAACACTGACTGGTTGAGGTGTGGAGTAACTCAGTGGGTCAGGCAGCATCACAGAAATATCAGTATACCCGGCACCTTTGTCACTCATGTGGCCCCCTGGGGTGATATCCCTTGCCTTGTTTCAGGGGTGTCTCCACCACACTCTGCTACCCAGAGTCCAGCAGCGGAAGGACCCTAGACTGTGGTTTCCCCCCCCCCCCCCCCCCTCCCCCACCCAACAGAAATTTTGGAGTTGGCTGCACCGAGCTTCAGTGCGTCACAAGCAGGTGGGCGAACATATAAAAGACCACTGTAGCGGGGACTCACAGGAGTCCAACCAAGAATGAGTTGAACACAAAATTGTGAGAACGAGATGTATTTTATTTCTATCACCGTGCTGCTCCCAACTCCAACCCCATGCACGGGCGTGACCTGACCTTAAATACCCAGTTCCAGACCCCATATGACAAAACACCTCCCACTCCGAGACGCTCAACCCCTCCCTCCTGAGCCGTGGGTTTGCTATGCCCGTGACTAGCCACCAGGTGCCGCCACATGACCCCCCCCCCAGAACCGGAGGCACCGAATCGGACTGGACGCCGAATGTGGCAGCCTGACCGTGTAAACACGTCTACCCGAACAGAGTCCGTGACCCGCCTGGAAGAACATACAGGAACCCGTGACGGCTGGCGCCCGCAACGAGGGAACTGGGCCACCCGAACTGGCTTGCTCAAGTCCAAATGGGCCGGCTTAAGGTGCTGTCCCGTGCTGGCAGAACATGGAAAGGGGACATGCCGTGCCGAGAAGACGGGAAGATGGAGGTTTCCGGGACCCATCAGCGGCCGGGACGAACTCTCCCGGGCCGGTGAGCGGAGCGCCATACACCAACTCCACCGAGGATGATGCCAAATCCTCTGGGGCAGTATGAATCCCCAACAACACCCATGGCAGCTCATCCATCCACTCTGGGCCTGTAAGGCGAGCTTTCAGGGCGGCCACGTTGAGCTCGGCCTCGCAGGAGGCAGTGGCAGCGGCAGGTTGAGCGAGGTGCATTTTTTTGGGACATTTTTCCAGGATTCCACTCCTGGTCGTCGGGGTCACCAGTGTAGCAGGGACTCACAGGAGTTAAGCCAAGGATGAGTCAAGTTGCGAGAACAAGATGGATTTTATTTCTATCACTGTGCTGCTCCCTACTTCAACCCTGTGCACGTGCGTGACCCAACCTTAAATACCCAGGTCCAGACCCCATGACCAAACGCCTCCCACTCCGAGACGCTCAACCCCTCCCTCCTGAGCCAAGGGTTCGCTATGCACGTGGCTAGCCACCAGTTGCCATCACACCACCTCAATGGTCTTTGTGCCTTTGAGCAAAAAGAAACAAAGTGTTGGCATTTATCCAATCAGTCAAGCCCAGTGTTATGTATTCCCCATTGAGATCACCTCTCACTGGACTAAACCCCAGCCAACAAAGGCCAACATTACCTAATCTTTCCACAAAGTCCAAGCCCTTCAACCACTTCAGACCCTCTCGATCTGGAGAAAGATCCCGACCCGAAATATCACCTATCCTTTTTCTCCAGAGATGCTGCATGACCCACTGAGTTACTCCTGCACATTGTGTCCACCCTTAATCAGTCGGAGGAGTCTGAAAAAGGGTATTGACCTGAAACGTCACCTATTCCTTTTCACCTGAGATGCTGTCTGACCCGCCGAGTTACTCCAGCTTTTTGTGTCTATCTTCGGTTTAAACCAGCATCTGCAGTTCCTTCCTACACTTCAGTCTAGTAAATCTATGTTCTACCATTCAAAGGCAATTTAATCCTTTAGGCACAGAGAACAAAATCTCACAGCCAACTCCAAATGAAGTCTACACAATTGTGGCAAGGCTTCATTACTTTTACATTCCAATAAATGACTATTAATTTACAAAATTTGCTGACACTTGTGACACCAATTGGACGATTTATTAATGTCTAAAGAAATATCAGCTATGATGGCAATGTGTAATCTGTGCAAATGACAATTGCCTGCACATAGCCACTCTTCAGTTACCAGTTTGTGCCTTAATTACCTGGTCTTTATTTGCTCATCACTTCCAAATCCCAGGCTGAATAAAGCTACAAGTCTTTAATTCTCAGCAAACCCATTCTTGTTTTTTTCTTGCATTGCAGAACTAATGGACAATGGTACACAATTTAAGTATGGATTTTCCAACTGGGGTTGAGGAATGTAAATGCCACTTTGCCAGCTAACAAGGGAGTAGATTCAGGACAAGGTGACCATAGAGACACGTAGAATAATGAGAGGTGCAGATAAGGTGGATGGTTACAGCCTTATTTGCCCTCCCAAAGTAGGGGTGTCTAAAACTAGAGGGCAGAGATTTAAGGTGACGGGGGAAGGATTTAATGATCCGAAGAGCAACAATATTAAAGTCTGCATTAAGTATACACTCCTCATATAATTAAAAAAAAAATCAAACACTAATTATACATGTATTTAAAAAATAATTTTCAAAGATTAATATATGGTTCCGGGGAGGGGTGGGGGTGGTGGGGGAGGTGTATCAAAGGTTGACCTTTCCCCCTTTGGATGACAATCATCTAACTTTAGGACGTGCTAACCAATCATTATAACAAAATGGTAGAACATTAATCTGTTTATTCCAATTTCAATATGGAGGATATGTAGTATTTGCATTTGATCTGTAGTTAGAATAGGAACACTTATACATAACATTGTTTTGGGACTGAAGATAGACACAAAAAGCTGGAGTAACTCAGCGGGACAGGCAGCATCTCTGGAGAGAAGAAATAGGTGATGTTCAATCAATCAATCAATCAATCAATCAACCTTTATTGTCATCTTGCAAGCAACAGTTGTGCAGTGCAAAATGAAAAGACGTTTCCCAGTGAATAGCGGAGCATCGCACATGAAATTTAAAAACACTTCACACATAATGACACTAAAAAAAACAATCCAGTCCCTGATGGAACAGTATAAATAGTTAAAAGCAGGTAAAAACACAATGTTAAAATACAGTAAACCAATCATAAAAAATGTCCGGGGCCGCTGATTTGGGTGGCCAGTGCCAGTTATTAAGTGTCCGTGCCAGCCGCAGAGTCGTCAAGTGACTGTGGGTGCAGAGTGACTGTTTAGCAGCCTCACAGCCTGTGGTAGGAAGCTGTTTAGCAGCCTCGTAGTCCGGGCTTTGATGCTTCGATATCTCTTGCCTGATGGCAGGAGATCCAGGTGTGTGTGGAGGGGGTGCAGTTTGTCCTTGGCAATTCTCTGTGCTTTCTTCAGACAGCGGCTCTGGAACAGTTCTTGTACCGAGGGTAGGGAGACGCCAATGATCCTCTCTGCTCCCCTCACTACCCTCTGCAGAGCCTTCCTGTCCGAGCAGTTGCAGGTGCAGTACCACGTATTTATGCAGTACGTGAGTACAGACTCCACCGTGCCCCTGTAGAAAGTCCTGAGGATGTTGGTGGGGAGTGAGGCCTGTTTTAGTTTCCTCAGGAAGTGCAGTCGCTGATGGGCCCGTTTGACGGTCCCAGTGGTGTTCCTGGACCAGGTGAGGCTGTCCGTTATTTGCACACCGAGGAACTTTATGCTCTCCACTCTCTCCACTGCAGTGCCACTAATGTTGAGCGGTGTATGCTTTGGCTGCGCCCTCCTGAAGTCGACAACCATCTCCTTAGTTTTGTCGACATTCAATTCTAGGTTATTTTTGCCGCACCAGTCCACCAGTTGTTCTACTTCCTCCCTGTACATTGTTTCGTCATCTCCACTGATGAGTCCCACCACTGTAGTGTCGTCCGCGAATTTTATGATTTTATTGTCCCTGAATCTGGCAGCACAGTCATGTGTGAGCAGTGTGAACAACAGCGGGCTGAGCACACAGCCTTGAGGGGAGCCGGTGCTCAGCGTGATCGAGCCTGAAGTGTTCTTGCCAACACGGACTGACTGCGGTCTCTCTGTCAGAAAGTCCAAGATCCAGTGACACAGGGTGGTGTTGAGGCCCAGCAGGGTTAGTTTCTCCACAAGTCTCTGTGGGATGATGGTGTTAAACGCTGAGCTGAAGTCAATGTACAGGATTCTGGCGTATGTGTTCTTGTTTTCCAGATGCGCGATTACTGTGTGCAGTCGAGACCCTACTTCAGACACATTTTGGGTCGAGACCCTTCTTCAGACATGGCGCAGGGGTAGAGTTACTGCCTTACAGTGACAGACACCCAGGTTCAATCCTGAGTGTGGATGATCTCTGTAAGGAATTTGTGCGTTCGCCCTGTGTGGGTTTTATCTAGGTGCTCCGGTTTCCTCCCACACTCCAAAAACATGCAGGTTTGCAGGTTAATTGGCTTCCGTAAATAGTTCAAAATGTGTAGGATATAATCTATTTTGGGGCAGGTAAGAGTCACGAACATTCCACTCCCACCACAAAACAATTGGGTTAATCATGTGCAAAATGTTCATCATGTCGGTGAAATTTCCATTTTGTCAAAGACTGCAAAACTCGACTGCAGACAAAAGGATAACTCTATACAAGCCAAAAGCAATTTAAAGCAAATGCTATAATTTGAAAAAAAACAAACTAGAAAAACATTGCCAATCAGTTTGCAAGTGTGGAATGGGAAACAGCATTAATATTTCAGTTAGTGCAGAGAGAGGGATCAACAAAGGTGAATCCACTGATAGGAAATAAAATCTCCCATTCTAACACAAGAGGATACATTGAACTGTAGGTTTCAGCATAAAATAGAAGACACCACAATGGCCAGATTTTACCAAATTAAAAAATGCGAAGAATCATATAAGTGCAAGATCTTTTTTTTTCCAGAATTGGTTGAAGAAACAGGTGAGAAAATAAATAAATCATGTGTTTATAAACTTTAAAAGTTATTGCAGCAGGATAAGCAATTTTATTTTCTGAAGTTTTTATGGAAATATTTAAACATTCATGTCAAAGGTATCAATACCTTGTCACAATTCTTCCATTCTGTTTGGAAAAAGTAAATGGGAATTCAATTGAATAACCCTTGCTTGATCCCCTCAATGTAATAATGCTTCTGTTCGAGTGCTAGTTGGCATTTTTATGTTCCCATGGTAGACTTTCTCTTCAAGCTGACCAGGATGTTATTGCAACACAAAACAACCAGTGAGTCTGTATATCCAGTATGCAACAAACAGCAATTTAATCCATTAGCATTCCTTAGTAGGGGTCGAACCAAACCTCTACCAAATTTATAATGTGTGACTCGGAGATTGGCAAAATGCAGGGAAGCACCTATTTTATGAAGCTTTTAGAGTTTCATTTAGAGATACAGTGGGGAAGCGAGGCCTTCTGCCCATCAAGTCTATGGAGGCCAGTGATCACCCCAAGCACCACCCTACAAACTAGGGGCAATTTCCAATTTTACTGAAGCCAATTTACCCAAAAGGGTAACCTTTTCACCAAGGATGGTGGATGTATGGAACAAGCTGTCAGAGTAGGTAGTTGAGGCAAGGACTATCCTAACATTTACAAAACAGTTAGACAGGTGCATTGATTGGACAGATTTGGAGGGATATGGAACAAACGCAGGCAGGTGGGACTAGTGTAGCTGGGACATGTTGGCTGGTGTGAGCAAGTAGGGCAGAAGAGCCCGTTTCCACACTGTATCACTCTATGACTCGAATTAATCTACAACCATTTACGTCTTTGGCGTGTGGGAGTACCGGGGAAACCCATGTAGGTCACGGGGGGAATGTACAAACTCAGTACAGACAACACCTGTAGTCGGGGTCGAACCAGGTTCTCTGACACTGTAAGGAAGCAACTCTATGGCTGTGCCACCGTGCCGCCCATTTGTTTTGCACAGATGCAGCAAGACCACTACAGATACAAATTCTCACTCAAAATAAAAATATCAGCAGATAATTACTTGGTACTGATAATGCACAAGACTGAAAATATATTTTTCAAAGCTTCTAGCTATTTCTTAGGTTGGAAGAGTGGCCATCTGAATGTCTGGAGTAAAATCAAGAAAGAGATTAAGACAAAACTTAACTAAATCCAAGAAGTATTAAGAGTGAAATTTTAACTTTGAAACGTTACCCTTCTTTAACGTTTACGTGAGTGCAATTGGATAATCTCAAAAACAACTAGTACTATATGGGCCCAGAAATTCTTTCACACTCACATGCTCGTGCAAGAAATAGTAACTGCTGAACTTATGCCACTTGTTTACCTGTGAGCTCACTTCATGCTAACACTATGCATAAAGTCGTCAAAAGGTGACCCACACATGTCAAGACACAACCTAGACACTCTTCACTCTTTTTATTCACTCACTTGATCTGGAGCCTTCCGAAGACAGGCTACTAATTCAGAAGCAGGCCTTCAGTTTGATGATACAAGAGACTGCAGGTGTTGAAATCTCGAGCAAAAAACAAAATGCTGAAGGAAATCAGTATGCCAGCGAGCATCTGTGCAGGGAATGGATAGACAATGTTTCGGGTTGAGACCCTATTTTAAATTTTTTTTTAAAAGAGATACAGCCCGGAAACAGGCCCTTCGGCCCACCGAGTCCGCGACAACCAGCGATCCCCACACATTAACTCTATCCTACACACACTAGGGCCAATTTACACACACACCAAGCCAATTAACCTACATACCCGTACATCTTTGGAGTGTGGGAGGAAACCGAAGAACCATAGTCATGATTGAACCCGGGTCTCCGGCGCTGCAAACGCTCTGAGGCAGCAACTCTACCGTTGCGCCACCATATCGCCCTAAAACATATTTTCTTCAGGCTGTTGGAGTGGAGTGGAAGGGGGGAGAGCCAGCAAAGAGGCAGTTCTTTGGCAAAGCCTGGAGAGTGGTAGGTGGATACAGGCAAGGGGTTTGATGGATGAATGGAGATAGTCACAAAGGCAAGAGTAAAAAAATGAAATGCAACAAATGTGTACAGCACTCTTTCTCAAGCAGCTTGCTAATCAGCCCACGAGAGCAGAAGCTTGGACATAAAATGCTGGAGTAACACAGTGGGACAGGCAGCATCTCTGGATACAAGGAATGGGTGATGTTTCGGGTTGAGACCCTTCTTCAGCTGTCTGAAGAAGGGTCTCGACCAGAAATGTCACACATTTCTTCTCTCCAAAGATGCTGCCTGTCCCGCTGAGTTACTCCAGCATCCTGTGTGTATCTTCGGTTTAAACCAGCATATGCAGTTCCTTCCCACAACAGAAGCTGAATTTGATTATGAATAATGGGATACACGCCGACAAGCACTTTGCAGGTAATGTTTAGCAATGTAATGTATAAAATTTAAATTTAGATAGATGAGTATAAAGACTAGAGTACCAGATTTAGATAAGATATGATCTTGAAAGGTGAAGAATGAGATTGCCAATATGAGGTGGAAGGAGAAATCAGTGTCTTATTGAGTGATAGTGACTTTAAATACCTTGGTCTAAGAGACAGGATTTACAGAATGTTTGGGGAGCGCAAGATGGATGCATAAGCAGTCAGGATCGAGAAGCACAAAGTTCTCAGATGGTTGTAAGGCTAAAGGAGATAATAAAGAGAGAATATATAGATGTGAAAAGCACTATTGATGTGCATGAAACATAAAGATAGACAAAGAATGGCTGGGCCAAAAAGGTCAATTTCCATGTTGCACCTTCTATGTATTTCAAGTCAAGGCAAGTTAGGGGCAACACACGGTGGCACAGCGGCAGAGTTGCTGCCTTAGAGCACCAGAGACCCAGGTTCGATCCTGACTAGGGGTGCTGTCTGTACGGGGTTTGTACGTTCTTCCTGTGACCGCGTGGGTTTTCTCCGGGTGCTCCAGCTTCCTCCCACACTCCAAAGACGTGCAGGTTTGTAGGTTAATTGGCTTTGGTAAAATTGTAGATTGTCCCAGGTGTGTAGGACAGTGCTAATGTACGGGGTGATCACCGGTCGGTGTGGATTTGGTTGGCTGAAGGGCCTGTTCCTGCGCTGTAGCGCACAACTAGAAAATGTCCATCGTAGTGCAGGAGGTGATCCGTAGCGTTCTGAAGACAAGATAGGATTAGGGTTGTGCGAGTTGCTGCAATGACCTGATGGTGCTCTTGTCCCCTGGTCCTGGTGACCCTTGGTCCTGGCAGTGTGTGACTTCAAGCTTCTGTACGTTTCAGCTTGACAGTACCAGCGAGAAGAGACAAGACCTAGATGGTGGGGACCCTTGATGATAAGGTGCCACCATCTTGAGGCAGTACTGCGCCATACTTTCAATGGTGGGAAGAGCTGTGCCTGTGATGGACTGGGTTGGGTCCACCTCTCTCTGAAGCCTCTTGCATTCCTGTGTGTTGGAATTGCCAGACTCAACCAGTCAGGGCACTTTCTAAAGTGTATGTGCGGATGTTTGTTAGACTATTTGGTGACATTCCAAATCTCTTCAAATTTCCAAAAAGCTGGAGGATCCAGTGATTAGATTCATGTACTGGGCCCAGGACAGGCCATTCGAGATGTTAAAGCCACACAAACTGGCAGCCACCATCCCTCTCCACTGCCGACCCACTATTTGCAGTTTGCTTTTTATATATTCCAATATATTCCTAACCTGTGAGTTGCCAGATCTGGAGAGGCTTTGAAATGTCAAGAGGTGAGATGATCAAAGTGAAAAGCTTTTGTAGTGTGTTTGCAGCTCATAACTGATTCTGTGAAGCTTCTAGCCACGCTCGTAGCTTGGACAGAAGATAATTGATGAAGTGGTGGAAGGTGGAAGCGTCAGCACGCTTACATGGGAAACGCCTGCAGTCACGTCCTAGATCCGGGTTGAATCCTGCACTAATTGGCCTCCCGCAACCAAAATAATCTCGCAGTGAATAAAACCACTGGTTGGCCTTGCTTTTGTGGGTTACCCGGAATTAAATTTTACCTCTTTCAGTGAAGATGGATTTCCTCCATGTGTTCTCGTTTCCTCCCACATCTCAAAGACGCACGTGTTCGTAGGTTAAACGGCCTCTGCAAATTGCCCCGAGTGTGCAGGGAATGGGCGAGCATTTGGGATAATAGAGAATCAGTATGAATGGGTGATCGATGCTCGGCATGGACTCGATGGACTGAAGGGCCTGTGCCCAAGCCATATCTCTAAACTACAAGGGTGGTGCAGTGGCAGCATTGCTGCCTTACACAACAGGAGACCTGGGTTCGATCCAGTTTACAGATGCCGTCTGTATGGAGCTTGTACGTTCTCCCCGAGACCGCATGGGTTTTACCCAGGTGCTTCAGCTTCCTCCCACACTCCAAAGATGTACAGGTTCGTAGTTTAGTAAATTGTCCTTAGCGTGTAGGATAGAGCTGATGTACGGGGATCGCTGGTCGGCACGGACTCAGTGGGTCGAAGGGCCTGTTTCCGTGCTGTTTCTCCAAACTAAACTAAAATTAATAACGCCACTTATTTTCTTCCTGCGGAAGATTAAACTCCTTAAAAGATAAATTTTGTGGGAAGTCAGAAGGACACATACAGAAAAATGATATAATTGCTTCTTGAGTTTACAGTGTTTTCTGGTGTTCTGCTAGTTTGTCATGGGAATACTAGGGTAAACACATGAGAACCTATGTGGCCAAATCATAAATCAGAACACGACAATGTTAACATTTCTAATTCCTCAACTGAAGATTTAATTGGATAGAAAGACAGGAATTTAACAAATGCACCTTCATAAAGTAGGACAAATTTTATGAATGTTGAAGTTTGAATTTTTATTTTAAACACAAGGCAATTTTGTTTTAGGTATAATTCTAAAACAAAAAATGCAACGAGAACTCAGTAACAGGCAATAAATGGTAATGTCAAAGCTTAAAAATGGAAAAGTTCAAATGAAATCTAAAACTGAAATGCATCCAATTATTTCCACAGCTGTGAAAAACGGCTCTCAAAAGGCAAATAGGATAATGGGGGAAAGAGCATAATGTAGAAAATGACAAGATAAAAGAGAAAACTTCAGGAATGCTGATGGGACATGTTGGTCAGGGTGGGGAAGTTGGGCCGAAGGGCCTGTTACCACCCTGTATGACTCTAAGAATGTACTACACCAATGCTACCAATGTGTCTGCTGCCCCACACAGGGCATTGACACTCTTCACCACTGTTATGCCGCCATCGTGTACACCATCTCTCACTTCGGCCAGTCTCATCTGTCAGCGTTGCTCCTTCCAACATACTATGTAGGCCCCCCTCGGTCATGACTGACCATGGGCGGGTGATGCATCCTAGTTATTGGCTGCTTGCTCCAAACCTTGGCTAGAGCAGCAGGTGATGTGTGGTCTGATGCAAGCCTGGGCGATGTCATATGGAGGACAGGCTGTTGCCCATGCAGCACGTCCCCCCCTCTCCACATCGCTGATCAATCCAAAGGAACAGCAGGGCCGTTACAGTCGTGGCAGGAGCTGCCAGAGTGAGGTTGTAGACAATGACGAACTGCCTTAAGGACTCCGACTCCAGATTTTCTTGAGGTTTACTCCTGGAGCTTTTTCCATGACTGGATATGGCCACAAGGCAGTGGAGGCTTTAAATCAGAGTTTTCCCTCTCCTAGATGGGCTGAATTCCCAGGGTGACGAGCCCCATCTGCCCGAGACTCGTGGGGGTGGGAGTGTCTACCTTCCCATGCAGGTCAATAGCACCAACATACAGATAGAGACTAAAACGAGAGGCACCAACTAAAAGAATAATAATGCAGTGGTCCGGGGTGGCCATAGTCACCTTCAGGTCACCTTCAGTCCATGGAACTGAAGCATGTTCAAGACCACTTCATCCAGCATAAGTGAGTATACTCTGGTCGCCACCGGTTTCATTGCAAAATATATTGATGACTGCATTTCAACAAAGACAAGGAAGGTCCACCCTAACTTTGGACACACAGGGACATTTACTCTCTGCTAAAGTCCAGATTTGATGCTTTCATGAAGGACAGACATATACTGTACAAGGCAACCAAATATGATCTCTGCATAGCTATCAAGGAATATTTCAATACCAGCTGGGAATGCAATCCAATCATGTAGATGCCAGGAGATATCGGCACGGCCTGAATACCATCACAAGCTGCAAGTTACAATTTAGAGACAACTTTCACGACCTAATTCACGACCTCTGCTGAGTTTGCCCTTGACTAATACTCACAGCATGGTCGTCACAAGGTCATAGGAGGTTGTAGGAGGTCGTATGTAGGTCGAAGGTAGATTATAGGTAGGTCATGATGCTAGTCGTAGGTATTCATGGCATCAAGTAGGTCGGGGCATTTTTCTAGCTGATGAAAAATGTCCACGAGTAAAAAAGGTCGTGAATTAGGTTGTGAAAGTGGACAGACCCTTATCTCTGGCTACAATGCATCTCTTGCTGTATGTTCGGTTCCACCATGGCACACCACCCTTTTAACTTTGAGTGTATCCCCCAATCTAGCCCCCACTGTCTCTGTCTCATACATCTTGGTGGCAGAAATCAGATGCTTTCTTTAGAGAGTAAAGATATAGCATGGAAGCAGGCTCTTTGGCCCACCAAGTACATGCTGACCAGCGATCACTCCCACACACTAACACTGTCCTACACACACTTGGGGGCAATTAAAAATTTTACCAAAGCCAATTAACCTACAAACTTGTACATCTTTGGAGTGTGGGAGGAACCTGAAGCACCCGGAGAAAACCCACGCGGTCACAGGGATAATGTACAAAGTCCATGTAGACAGCAGCAGTAGGCAGGATCGAACCTGGGTCTCTGGCGCTTTAAGGCAACAACTCTACAGCTGCGCCACGGTACCACCCCCACCCTACCCCGCACTGACTCGATCCCATACATCTCGTTGGCAGATATTAGATCTGCTTTCTTTAGACTTTAGAGATACAGCGTGGAAACAGGCCTTCGGCCCACCAAGTCCACACCGACCAATGATCATCCCCCTACACTAGCACCATCTTACACGCTAGGGACAATTTACAATTTTTACTGAAGCCAATTAACCTACAACCCTGTATGTCTTCATAGCAAAAGGATTTGAGTATAGGAGCAATGAGATTCTGCTGCAGTTGTACAGGGTCTTGGTGAGACCACACCTGGAGTATTGCGTACAGTTTTGGTCTCCTAATCTGAGGAAAGACATTCTTGCCATAGAGGGAGTACAGAGAAGGTCCACCAGACTGATTCCTGGGATGTCAGAACTTTCATATGAAGAAAGACTGGATAGACTCGGCTTGTACTCGCTAGAATTTAGAAGATTGAGGGGGGATCTTATAGAAACGTACAAAATTCTTAAGGGGTTGGACAGGCTAGATGCAGGAAGATTGTTCCCGATGTTGGGGAAGTTCAGAACAAGGGGTCACAGTTTAAGGACAAGGGGAAAATCTTTTAGGATCGAGATGAGAAAAACATTTTTCACACAGAGAGTGGTGAATCTCTGGAATTCTCTGCCACAGAAGGTAGTTGAGGCCAGTTCATTGGCTATATTTAAGAGGGGGTTAGATGTGGCCCTTGTGGCGAAAGGGATCAGGGGGTATGGAGAAAAGGCAGGTACAGGATACTGAGTTGGATGATCAGCCATGATCATATTGAATGGCGGTGCAGGCTCGAAGGGCCGAATGGCCTGCTCCTGCACCTATTTTCTATGATTCTATGTCTTTGGAGTACGGGAGGAAATAGGTCTACGGAGGACATCTTCTCACTTTCGCTATCTCTTGCACCTTATGCATAAAACTATTGAGCATAAAACTATCCTGATCTGAAAATAGTTCTTTAGTTTCAAATAAAAAAGTTTCAACATAAACACGACGGCTTAACGTTAGCCTAATTATATAACATTCTAGAAAGGTTTGCGGTTTGTGGATACATTCTTACATTGAAGAATGTATCCTTCCATACTAATCCTGTAAAAAGGCAAAGAAATAATGTAATTATGAGTGTTTGATCTCTGCTTGTAACTTCAACTAAGCAGATTCTACGCTCCAGAATCATTCCACTAAACCCTTCCCATCTCCCTTTCATCCTTTCAGAAATTTCCTAACACCTGTTTTGGCAAATCCTTAGAAAAGAGGAATAATCTCTCTACTGCTTGGCTCAGATTCTATTTATTTTTTCTTGCAAGCCCTTCTAGGTGAAGGCATTATAGGGCATATTTTTGTGATTCCACATGCAACCAAAACAAATTAATTATTTTGTTTAGGTCCGTTTAGAGATCCAGAGAACAGGCCATTTGGCCCACCCCGACCAGCTATCCACCTGTATACTAGCACTTTCCTACTCACTAGGGACAATTTACAATTTTTACCAAAGCCATTTAACTTACAAACTTGGACGTTTTTGGAGGGTGGGAGGAAACTGGAGTACCCGTGGAAAACCATGCGGGGAGAACATTCAAACTCCTAACAGGCAGCACCCGTAGTCAGGATCGAACCCGGGACTCTGGCGCAGTAAGTCAGCACCTCGACTGCCACCCCAATTATATTTTACTCAGAGACAAATTACTAATACTCTTAGTTTTGCCTACTTCTATTTGATCCAGTTATTTTGTATTTCTATGTGCAAATATATTCTCCCCTAAAAGTATTTATTTTTACAGATTAATCCTGTACCCGAAGCTGTCCCAAAGTAGACAGACTTTGGATCCATTTTGTTTACTAGACTTCCACACTTCCCCTTCCTTTACCCTTCAAAGCCACTATAGGGTTTCCCTTGTCCCATCCTCCAACGCCTACGCCATAAGCAGGTCATTCTATGCCATTTCTGATACCTTGAATATCATATCTTAAATAAACCATTTGTTGCATTATGGTGGAACTGTTACATTACAATGCTGATACCTGCACTCTGCACTCTGGTACTTTTCCCTTCACTCTACCCGTTGTACTTGTATATGGCTTGATTGTATTAGAGTCAAACGGCACGGAAATCAGCCCTTCGACCCAACTCATACCTGCTGTATTCAAATAGAGAATTAATCAGATTTAATTGGACAGCATGCAAACAAAAGCTTTTCACTGTGTCTCTGTACACGTGACAATAATAAACCAATACTAATAAATCTTCATTTTCCCTTTCAATATTCCAAAGAGATAATTCCGTACTACTCTATTTTCCTACTCCATTTTACGCATAGGACCCTTCCCTGTCCAAGCAATTTCAAGAGAGGCAGCACCTACTGTTTTGCCATCTCCCTTTCCACCATCCAGGGCCAGAAACACTCATTCGAGTTGAAATAATAGGTCACATCCTTTTTCCGTTTTAAATATCTGGGAGTCCACAGCTCAGAGGATATGACATGGGCATCACACGCCTCAGCACTCGCGAGTAAGGCAAGGCAGCGCCTTTACCACCTCAGGCAATTGAGGAAATTCAGAGTGTCTCCGAGGATCCTCCAGTGCTTCTACGCAGCAGCGATGGAAAGCATCTTGTCCGGGAACATTACCATCTGGTTTGGGAATTGCTCTGCCAAGGACAAGAAGGCTCTGCAGAGAGTAGTGCCCCCTCACCCCCCTGCAGGAACTATACAACAGGAGGTGCAACTCCAGAGCCAACAATATCATGGGAGACCCCTTCCACCCCTGCAACGGACTGTTCCAGCTGCTACGGTCAGGCAAACGCCTCCGTTGCCATGCGGTGAGAGTGGAGATGTTTGAGAAGGAGTTTCTTCCCAGAGGCAATTCGGACTGTAAATGACTATCTCACCAGGGACTAACTCTACAGAACGTTTTTCCTTCCATTATTTATTATGCAAAAGAATATGTCTGTTATGATTGTGTTTATAATTTGTTTGGTTGTTTGTCTTTTGCACAAAGGTCCGCGAGCATTGCCACTTTCATTTCACTGCACATCTCGTATGTGTATGTGACAAATAAACTTGACTTGACTTGACTTTTCCTAGTTTAGTCCAGTGCGGTTGTGAGATGAGATGAGTTCATGAGATGGCCTTCCTGGCATTGTGAGGCCCCAATGCTGATCAAGTGAGTGCTTTGTGGAAAACTGCTCCATTTACTCTGCAAATCCTCCTAATTCTCAAATCCCATTCACACGATGATTGCTGTCCTCACCAACCTACACATCTACCTGTGCGGCACGGTGGCGCAGTGGTAGAGTTGCTGCCTAACAGCACACGGGTTTGATCCCGACTATGGGTGCTGTCTGTATGGAGTTTGTATGTTCTCCCTGTCCTCCTCGGGTGCTTCAGTTTCATCGTACACTCCAAAGGCGTGCTGATTTGTAGGTTAATTGGCTTTGGTTAAGATTATAAATTGTCCCTAGTGTGTAAGATAGTGCTAGCGTACATGGATTGCTATTTGGCATGGACTTGGTGTGCCGAAGGGTCTGTTTCTGCTCTGTATCTCTAAACTAAACTACAAGCTCCAAGGTGCATGTAACCTTGAGGTGCCAAAAATTATTTTGCTTGGCACTGTGTTTTTCAGTGCAACAAGTTTTCATTGTATTCTAGTCTGTGAACCACTGTAATTGAAATTCTACACTCAGTTTGTGTTAATATTTACATTATGTTGTAGGACCTTCAGATTATGAAGCCTGCTAATACTCACAAAAATGACTTTGCCAAGTTTTATTGCGTAGAGTGCATTTATTTAAACAAATATCTTTGTGACTAATAACCTGTTAAAAGTGGGTGCTATCGTAGTACTGTCTCTTGATGTGCTACAGGAGTAGCTGCAGCAGGCCAGGCATCAGAGGCAGGCAGGCACGATCCGAGCGGCTCAGAAGGAGCTTGCATCCATCAACACACATCAGAAACTAGAGGTTGAAGATGTCGGTTTAAAAACTTAGCACGTGTAAGAGTTGCTGCCTTAAAGCACTACAGACCCGGGTTCAATCCTGACTATGGGCGCTGTTTGTACAGAGTTTGTACGTTCTCCCCGTAACCTGTGTGGGTTTTCTCCAGGTGGTCCGGTTTCCTCCCACACTCCAAAGACATGCAGGTTTGTAGGTTAATTGGCTTCGGTAAAGATTGTAAATTGTCCTGCTAGTGTCCAGGGTGATCGCTGGTTGACGCAGAATTGGTGGGCCTGTTTCCACATTGTATCCCTAAACTAAACTAAGTTGATCTGCACAGATTTTAAGAACACAACCAGGTATACTATCAGGTCCAGGTGCTCTTCCCAAGTTCTAGGAGTAGAATTAGGCCATTCGATCCGTCGATCCTACTCCACCTTACTTTCATGGCTGATCTCTGACTCCTAATCCCATTTTCCTGCCTTCTCCCCATAACCCTTGACAAGACTCTGTCTATCTCTGCCTTAAAAATATCCACTGACTTGGCCTCCACTGCCCTTCGGGGCAATGAGTTCCACAGATTAACTACCCTCTGATTAAAGAAGTTCCTCCTCACCTCCTTTCTAAGCACCCTTCAATTCTGAGGCTATGACCTCTGGTCTTTGACTCTTTTCAAGAGTTCACCCTCCTGAAAGATCTTCTGATGTCGATGTCTTGCGACCGACTACAAGGGTTCAGCGAAACGGTCACCTAGTGTACACTTGGTCTGACTGATGTAAAGGAGGCCACATCGGGAACATTAGATGAAGTTGCACATGAACCTCTGGGCAGTAGGTGGTTTTGAAAGTTTTGTTTAGAGACACAGTATGGAAATAGGCCCTTCAGCCCACTGAGTCTAGGCCGACCATCGATCACCCATCCCACTTTCCCCACTCCCCATACACTGGGGGCAATTTTAGAGGCCAATTAACATAAAACCCCTCACATCTTTGGGACATGGGAGGAAACCAGTGCACTCAGAGGAAACCCACACAGTCACAGAGAGAACGTGCAGACTCCACACAGATAGCACTGAACCTGGATCTCTGGCGCTGTGAGGCAGCAGCTCTACCTGCTGCACCACTTTGCCACCCACAATGATGCAGCTAGATTAAACAAGACTTATTGTATTAAACATTGTGCAGCTTCTACTCAGGAACAGAGAATTGCTGGACTGCCTGTGATATGATTACAGACCTGCTTCACTTTCCAAAATATTCATTGCTTTAAGCAGCAATTTAGAAGATTGAGAGGGGATCTTATAGAAACTTACAAAATTCTTAAGGGGTTGGACAGGCTAGATGCAGGAAGATTGTTCCCAATGTTAGGGAAGTCCAGGACAAGGGGTCACAGCTTAAGGATAAAGGGGAAATCCTTTAAAACCGAGATGAGAAGAACTTTTTTCACGCAGAGAGTGGTGAATCTCTGGAACTCTCTGCCACAGAGGGTAGTTTGAGGCCAGTTCATTGGCTATATTTAAGAGGGAGTTAGATGTGGCCCTTGTGGCTAAGGGGATCAGGGGGTATGGAGAGAAGGCAGGTACGGGATACTGAGTTGGATGATCAGCCATGATCATATTGAATGGCGGTGCAGGCTCGAAGGGCCGAATGGCCTACTCCTGCACCTAATTTCTATGTTTCTATGTTTCTAACCTGTCAAAGTCCAGTTCTTAATGCACAAAACACTAGAAAATGTTAAATCGTTAACACCTGTAGCAACGATAGGCTCTCAGCACCTGTGATGCTCATTAATAGTGGGCTTATTAAGGGCCCTAAATATTCCGGTCAAGTGAATTCATTAAGGACACTTGCACACAAGTGGTTTTATGTGTGACTAGCCAAGTGCAATGCAATGTGTGACTAGCCAAGTGCAATGCAACCGAATATTCTGTTCATGAAAATGTTTTTTTATAATTGTTCAAATTGCATCTAGTCCTAAAACAACTGTGCACATGCTTAACAGTGTAATTAGCTGGGATCAGGAGAAGTATAATTTAGTCCAGTAACCAGATATACATTAAAATGAGACACTTGGTACTCTCAAAAATCATTGGAATAACTGACACTAATGCCCTGGCTGATTGAGCTGGTGCCAGGGCAGCAGCTGTGCCTCCAGAGAGCTTGATAGGGCTCTTAAAGATAGCGGAGTCAGGGGATATGGGGAGAAGGCAGGAATGGGGTACTGATTGTGGATGATCAGCCATGATCACATTGAATGGCGGTGCTGGCTCGGAGGGCCGAATGGCCTACTCCTGCACCTATTGTCTATTGTCTAATCTAATCTGGTCAGCAAGGTGCTTTGAAACACCACCGTGTTTGAAGAAGACCGTGTATTGAAGGACTTTGATAGAAAATTAAGCTGCTCCACATTATAACAGGGTGAAGACTTGAAGAGGAGAGCAACTAAGAAGAAGACCCTTTCCATTGAAATGCCTCACAAAGGACTAGGAAGTTACTGACTTACACAGTGAAAGTACAGGACCTAAAGCCCAATTTTGGCCACTGAGCCTGTCTATACTAATTCCATTTTCCAGCCTGAAGCCTATATCTTTCTATGCCCTGTGTTTTCAAATGCTCATTGAAATGATACGAGTCTGCTGGCCTCCATTAACCTCTTGGGTAGTGTTTTATAGATTTAGACCACCCTCCGAGTTCAAGAATTCTACTTCAAATCTCCTCTGAATCATCAACCTCTCAACTTAAACCTACGCCCTTCAGTTTTAGATACCTTTCCTTAGGGAAAATCTTGCCACTATCTACCCGATCTATAGTGGCAAAAAGGCAAGCCTAAAGATGGGAAGTAAGTAAGTAAGTTTATTGGCCAAGTATTCACATACAAGGAATTTGCCTTGGTGCTCCACCCACAAGTAACAACTTGACATACAGTGACAGTTACGAATGACTCAGAAAACATTAAACGTTAATAATAATAAAACATTAATGATAAAACACCATTGATCAAGCATGTGAACCAAAATACCAGATCAAAGGCTACAGATTTTTGGTCAGGTTGTGGCAGCTTTGACAGTCCGGAGTCGCCTTCCAGACGGAAGTGATTCAAAGAGTTTGTGGCCAGGGTGAGAGGGGTCAGATATGATCTTGCCCGCTCGCTTCTTGGCCCTTGCAGTGTACAGTTGTTAGGGTAAGGTGTTAGGGTACCCTCTGTTGATAAGAGAAGAAAGATTCCTCTCATTATTTTGAAAGCCTCTACCAATGTTTCCCCTGAGTCTTCTCTGTTGCAAGGTAAACAAATCCAGTATATTCAGTCACTTCTTCTAACGGAAATACACCATCCCAGGCAATACTCTAATGAATCTCCTTGATATCTTCTCTATGCAATCATGTTCTTCCTATAGCATTGCTCTACTAGCTGCTCGGATCAATGTTCTTCTATTGGAAGGAGTTCCAAACATTCACAACCCTCTGAGCGAAGAAGTCCCTTCTCATCTCACTCGTATAGAGTTTCTCTAATTCTGAGATCATGCCCCCTGGTTCTGGACTCTCCCATGAGAGGAAGCATCCTTTCATCATTTATCCTGGAAATTGAAGAACCTCATGTTTTAACAAAATCACCTCTCTTTCTTCTAAACTTCAATGAGCACATCAACATAGAGTCAGTCATAGAGCCTTACAGCATAGAAACAGGCCCTTTGGCCCAACGCTCCACTAGTCCCAACAACACTGGTCCATATCCCTCTAAACATGTCCTATCCATGTACCTGTCTAAATGTTTCTTAAACGTTGCGTTAGTACCTGCCTCAACCACCTCCTCCAGCAGCTCGTTCCATTCCCCCAACACCCTTTGTGCAAAAGAAAGTTCATATTAAATCTTTTCCCCCTCACCTTAAACCTGTTTAACCTTTCCTGACAGGACAATCTTTCCATGTCCGGAATTGATTTCCATGCTTCTGCTTTTGCATTTACCTTTTCATTTCAGTCTTTGTTTCTCTTCCCACTCATTGGGCTTAATTCCCTTCACCCTGCTCTTCAGAGGTCAAGCCTTTCAAAAGCAACCCTGACTTATTACTCGGCACATCTTTGACGCATGACCCGTGAAATGTCTTCTGCTGTAGATGAAGGGGAATGGACAGGTATCTTAGCTATTGGATCTTGAAGCATTAACATGGACACCCACAGTGTCTCGGGAACATTAACAATTAAGTTCATGACTGTAGCGGCAGATTTTTCAGATCTTTCAGGAAATTAACTCCCTAGCCACTAATTGGACGAGAGGGGATAAGGGGAATATCTTCGGTACGCATGCAAGCTGCCTCAGAGACTTTCAGAGCTTCTACTTTCATAAAGCTTCAGCACACAGTCTTTTAATGAATATTTTCTTTATTGTAGATATAAAAGTAAGATACATCCAAGGTTTTCCGACTTGTTCCAGCAATCTTCTTCGAACTCCAACGCATTGCTTCAGATACTAGAAAACTCCTCGTGTCTCCTTCTTTACATGAGGCTAGACATGCTTGACATGCTTGACATTCGCACAACTTGGAGATGACACTGCTCCGAAAAGATGTACTTTCATTCGGTAATCAACAAGGTCTTGCTGCACATCCCCTTCAGGCCACCATAAGAATCGCAGATAATCAATATGTTTACCAGTTACTTTCACTTGATAAAACATTGCTCTGATATCAGCCATCAAAGCTATTGGTTCTTGCCTAAATTTGATGAGAACTCCAAGGAGCGAGTTAGTAAGGTCTGGACCTTGCAGTAATTCACTGTTAAGTGATGTCCCTTTAAAGACTGCCGCGCAGTCAAAGACCACCCTCAATGTCCCTTTCTTCGAGTGGTACACCCCATGGTGCGGAATATACCAGATCTCTCCATCATCTCGATATAGTTGATTCATTGGTATCCTTTCAGCATAATCGTTATTAATCATATTCTGTAAGAAGGATGTATATTCCTCTTGGAATTTCGTGTTCTTAACAAATTTACGTTTCAAACCATGAATACGCTGTTCAGCCATATAGCGATTATTTGGTAAATTAACACTTTCCTTCTTGAAAGGTAAATCCAAACAATAATGTCCATTTTTCATCTTAACTGAATGGTTCATAATATCTAAGAATTTCAATTCTTCTCTAGACATTTCTTCATGTTCTTGGCTGGTACTTTCATTGAAGTCATGATTATATTGCTTCATTAACAGCTTTTCCAATTTATCTGTAGATATTTGGTTACCAGCAACAGCACGGCAATTCATTTTGCTAGTGCTTTCCTTATTCTTACCCAGGGAGCCATAAATAACCCATTGTAGTAGGGTCTTCATAGCACGGTCCATCCCCTTGGCTCCTAATTATCTGTACAGGTTCTAATGCTCTCAGGGCATTCGTTCCAATAAGTAAGTCAATATCAGAATTTATCTTTGTTATTTTGACTTCTTTCAGGTAAGGCCATTGATGTAAGTCTTCACATCTGGGTACATTTTGACGACCAACAGGCATTGTTTCATGTGTGAAAACCTCTGAAATTGGAATAAAATTATCTTCATCCAAACTGGATATCTCCATATTTGTTATATAATAACTCTGGTAATCCTTTTCTTTATTCATGGTACGCATTTGAATTTTAACTTTCTCTCCAGTAATGTCCAACCTTCTCATCAAATTCTCTGTGCAAAAAGTAGCTGAACTCCCATGATCCAGAAATGCATATGTTTGCAACACTACATTAGTTTCCCTATTTCTCACTTGTACTGGTAAAATAGAGAAAATGCATGCTTTCTCTCCGGCCCCAATATGTGCAGTTACTTGAGGCGAGGTGATAGCATTAACATCCGCTGACTCCTTTTTCTGCTCAGTAAGATCTGGCTCTTTCTTTACAGTATGAAGCACATCAGGATGATTCTGCTTACATTTGTCACAAATTATTGGACACTTACAGTCTTTTACCATGTGCCCCTTCTTTAAACATCCATAGCAGATTCCATTCCTTTTTAAAAAGTCCATCTTTTTTTCATATTTCTTTTCCTTAAATTTACGACACCATCTTATGGTGTGACCTACTTCATCACAAAATGGACAAAATTCATTCTTTCTGGTCGGTGCATCCTCTTTTGCACCACCCAACACCTTCTCAGGTATTATATTGGTAGCAAAATTGCTTTTCTTAGGCCCTGTCTTTTGTTTAGTTTTGACATAGGTAGAACCCTTATAAATTGCAAGTGGCTTGGCTTCTTCAATAATCCCGCTGCATGAATCTGACATGTACCGTACTTCTCTTTCTAAATATTCCACTAGGTCTGGTAGCCTGGCTACTTGTTTGCTCATCACATATTTCACCTGCCCTATCTCTCCACTTTTCTCTCATTCTTCTGGGCAACTTGCTAATGATGATTCTCATATTACTTGAAAGATTAATTTCCTCCATATAGCCAAGATTTTTCATCGAGCTGCAACATCTTCTCAGAAATATTGCATATTCACTCAATTTATCCACATCTTCTGGCTTGATTTCTTTCCAATCATGGGCCTTTTCAATGTATGCATTCGCAATCCTCTGTTCATCACCAAAACGTTCCTTTAGTAATCTTCTTGCCTTATTATAGCCCTGGTTGTCTGGCTCCATCTGACAACTTTCCACAAGCCCCTTCACCCTTCCTTGTGTGTACTTCACCAGAAACCGTAAGCGCTCTTTTTCATCCTTAACTTTCTTCTCTAATACCTCTTCCAGTGCCCTCACGAAAGTTTCATACTCCAAAGGATCTCCAGCATACGTAGGAATTTCAACTGGTGGCAAAATGAGAGATGTATTTTGTCGAGCTATAATCTCGTTGAATTCAGATTGCTTATGCAGCAGTGCCAATAGACCAACCTGATTCCCTTCTCCTTGGTCCACTGGTCCTTCTCGAGTTTGTACGGATGTTCTTATAGTAGCTAGTTTCGGTCTAGCACCCATTTGCTGAGCTGAAGGTTCACTCAACCTATTTAGGTTTTCCAATCCAAGGTATCCTGTGGACTTTGACCGTGGAATCGATTCAACTGCCAATTCACTCTGAGCAGTTTTGGCTCTCTGTCTAGAGCTTATCGCCTTTGATGATCTAGAGCTGCATCTAGACCCTTCACTTTCCAGTATGTCCCTTCTGGCTTTAGCCACCTTCAACTTTGTATCTAATTCCAGTTGTTCCTGACATCGCGCCATCTCTTCATGCTGTCGCTGTTGCCATCTCTTCATGCTGTCGGGCCATCTGTTGCATCATCTCTTCTTGCTGTCGGGCCATCTCATGTTTTTTCTTCATAGCATCCGCTTCTATTGAGAGCGCTGCTAACTCAGCCTTGGCTCCCAAACGAGCAGAAGCCCTCGAAACCGAACTGGCTGAGCTACCAGATTTACGGCCTGATCTTTGTGAAGATACATTTGAGATACTATCTCCCGGTTCTATTTCATCACCTTCTTCTTCATGCTTAGTATCTTCTTTTCTGCTACCTTTACTTTTGCTAACTTGCTCTAACCATCCTTCTACAACTTCCATGGATTCATCATAATACTCCGTATTTTCGGAATCCCACTTAAAATGTCTTTCACGCTCCTCTTGAGAACGCTCTTCATCCAGCAGTGTGTCCTGCTTCTCTTTCAGCTCATGGTTAAGGCTACTTATCAGGCGTAATTTCTCTTCCACCTTGTCCTGGTTCTCTTCTGATTCCATGAGTGTCTTCACACTTTCAAACAGCTTTCTAATCTTCTTCCCCAACTTGTTCCTATCCAATTCAGCCTCCTTGAGAACATAACTTCGACCTTTCTCAGTGAGTTTAAGTTGTCTGGCTGGTCTTTCTTCACCACCTAGTGGCTCTTCTGGCATAGCTCTGCCCTCATCTTCCTTCATGATTTAAAAGAGGTCTTGGCAGATTGCCAAGTCTTTAAATTAGTCGAAAAAAGTCTCTGCTTCTGAGTGACTTTGTTATTATCAACAATTTCTTCCAAAACTAAAACATACTGATAATGTAGAGAACCTCTCTCTAATTCCAGGTGCAAAATAAATGATGCTAATTCCAATGGAATGCGCCTTTATCTCTTTGATTCAAAACAATCCAAGGTCGGTCTGCCTTTCCCAGACACGCTGGAGAAAACAGCTTGTTGAGCTCTATTACAGAATTCTTTCAATTAAAACCGTAATTTTAATTCAAAAGGTAATAATCAATTCGTACTCACAATCCAGTGATACGTCTTCAGATGCGTTCCGATGCTGTTGATAGACCTCAAGGCTCTTCCTGGCCGAGATCTTCTTCAGTTCCACGATTGGAACCAATCTTCTTTGGCTGCGCCTCTCCGAGGTCTTAGCCTTCGTCCTGCTCTGGCCGCACCTCTCCGAGGTCTTAGCCTTCGCACTTCGATCTTCTGTCCCTATCTCAGGGACTGGTATTTACCCCCGTCGGAGGTTCGCTTTTACTTATCTTCTTCTGTCCCAATCTCTGGGACTAGCAATTACCCCCTGCCGGAGGTATCCTTCGACTTAATGTAGCGGCAGATTTTTCAGATCTTTCAGGAAATTAACTCCCTAGCCACTAATTGGACGAGAGGGGATAAGGGGAATATCTTCGGTACGCATGCAAGCTGCCTCAGAGACTTTCAGAGCTTCTACTTTCATAAAGCTTCAGCACACAGTCTTTTAATGAATATTTTCTTTATTGTAGATATAAAAGTAAGATACATCCAAGGTTTTCCGACTTGTTCCAGCAATCTTCTTCGAACTCCAACGCATTGCTTCAGATACTAGAAAACTCCTCGTGTCTCCTTCTTCACATGAGGCTAGACATGCTTAACATGGCTTGACATGCTTGACCTGCTTGACATGCTTGACCTGCTTGACATGGTCGAAGGATAAACCTTCTCCCTCTCCTGTCCAAAACGAATCCTCAACTAAACTAACACGCAAGCAGTTAAGCTGCATAAACACGCCCCAAGACACGTCATAAAATCCCACCCACATTATAACGGGCTGGCTAAAATTTAAAGGAACATGCCATCCACAATGACATGCAAAACAGGCCAAATGGCCACTACAATGACAAATGAACCAAATTTGTAGGATTCAACAAATCTACTTTCATGAGCCTTCACAATTGCTCTGTTTCCTCCAGTTGGATTTTGCACACTTGAATGATTGAAATAATGATTTAAAATTAAATAATAGAACAAAATTAAACTTGCTAAATGTACGTTGATTATGATACATGGAGGCACATGATACAATTCCAGCTGCTACCTCATGAGACATATCCCCTTACAGGTTAATGGTCACTGGCTTGTCTTTGACAATGGAAGGGTGTCAAAAACCACGACCTGACTTCTGGTTTAGAATTAACAATTTATCTTTCATTTATCTTGCATGTCATATCAGTCCCTTGTGTGATGGCGAATTAATTATCCAATACTCTCAAAATGAAAATGCAAGTGATGGTCAATTATTCATTTACAGCACGTTTTATAGCCACTTCACACAATTGCTATTTAACAGCACAGGAAAAGCATTTCTATTTTGCCAGATCTTGATCGGCATGGACAACTTGAGCTGAAGAGCCTGCTTTCGTGCTTTTAGACTGAACGACCCTTTGACTGAGATAGAATCATATTGTAGGTGGATTTAAGATCATGCTTTTCAGATATGCTGTCCTTGTTGGGGTTCAGAGTTTGGTTTTGAGGTTCAAGTGGGTTTATTGTCATGTGTCCCTGATAGGACACATGACATAGCTGCTTTCTGATGAAATATACAGCTGATATAACATCACCTTTACTTATTAGATTGCAAACATTCAATCAAAGCTATTATTCATTCAAACCACTGTCGCCTTAGTCTATAATTTAGTGTGGCCCCTTTTGTGATGCGTTGCAAACTTATAACATGACTAGTTCTTCATATCGCAGCGTAAACATTCTGTGGGATTCGGCATTGGTGTTCCAACATATCTCTGTGGCTGTCTCTCTCCGTAATATAAAACCCAACATTTCAGAACGCTTCAAGTGAGGAGAATCCACAACATATGTTAAAACATCACTCTGTTCAGTACCATGGCCTCTTTGCCACACTTTACGCAGTATGAGCTATAGGCTTTGTGAGTGGATTTTTTGTTGTTGTAATAATATACTTTTTCTTTTCGTTTTTGATTATCCATTCGCATAAAAGAATAGTGTAAAACTCAGGGAAATGTCTTGTAAACTGCCTTCAATACACTCCTATCGTACAGTAAGCCAGGCACAATGGAGTCAATCGTTGGTCCTGTTTCAAAACAAATTAATCCATGAAGCTTTCATTAATCAGGACATTCATTAGCCTTGATAAGAGGCTGGCAAGAGGCATAGTGGCCAGAAATGATGCATGAATGAGGGATAAATATAGGAAACCTTATCTACCACTCAATAAGATCCAAGGAATGGTTGATGTTAAAGAAGAGAAGGGAGAGGGGAGAGGGGAGAGGGAAGGGGAATAAAGGTGGGACGTAGCATTCTTAGATTTTCATGAACTTGAGGCAAGATGGAACATGTTACTGTTAGAAGTGATTGGCATTGCAGGGGCGAACTATTAAGCGACATGTTTTTACCCCGGTTGGTCAGATGTTGTCAAGCTGGAGAGGGTACATGGAAGATTTACGAGGATGTTGCCAGGACTAGAGAGTCTGAGCTATAGGGAGAGGTTGAGTAGGCTGGGTCTCTATTCCATGGAGCACAGGAGGATGAGGGGTGATCTTATATAGGTGCATAAAATATAAGATGAGAGGAATAGATCAGGTAGATTCAGAGTATCTTGCCCAGAGTGTGGGGAATTGAGGACCAGTGGACATAGGTTGAAGGTGGAGGGGAAAAGATTTAATAGGAAGTCCGAGGGGTAACATTTTCACACAAAGGGTGGTGGGTGTATGGAATGAGTTGCCAGAGGAGGTAGTTAATGCAAAGACTATCCCAATGTTTAAGAAACAGTTAGACTCGTATATGGATAGGACAGGTTTGGATAAGAACGAAACGCAGGCAGGTGGGACTAGTGTAGCTGGAACATGTTGACCAGTGTGGGCGAGTTGGGCCAAAGGGCCTGTATCCACACTGCATGACTCTATGACTATACAATTCTAAGAGTGCGTTTCACACATATCTCAAATGATTCTAACGATGCAACTTCTAGGTAGGTTAGAAGAAGATTAACTTTGTCTTCCCTGGTAGACATCTATAGTAAATTTTACCTGGCAGGTGTAGTGATCTGCTAGGTGAAAATTACTGTAGAAAATGGTTGCGAGGCTCTTGTAAGATCTAGTACAAGGAATGCAGATGCATTTAGCAAGATGTGGAGAGGTTCTTTGAGAGATATATTATGCAAACAGGTTGCATTTAAAATTAAAAGGTCTATCCAGGACATACACAAATTGAATGGTTATCTCAGCTAAGCACATATAGAGATAAGCATACCACTTAACTGTGCAAGAATTTTCTAAATCATATTGTGATTATTAATTCAGCTCGTTGTGATACTGCCATTCATCTGTGAGACGGCTTCAATTAGGACAGAGGACACGAATGATAGATCATCCTACAAACGAGTTGGATATCATTGTGAAAACTATTTCCATCACTACAAGGGAATGTAATCAGTGTTGTCAGCTCAGAAGGCCATAGAATTCAGAGAATTTGGTTGCAGGGTGTCTTCAAACATTGCCAATCATCAGCACATGGATCTGAGCCAATTCAAAGACACAAAATGCTGTAGTAACTCGGTAGGTTGGGCAGTGGTCCTCAAAAACATGGCATGGTGACGTTTTGGGGTGGGATCCTTCTTCGGACTGCAAACCAGTTTCTTTGGTAAACTCATGTAGGAAGGAACGGCAGATGCTGGTTTACACTGAAGATGGACACAAAGTGCTGGAGTAACTCAGCCGGTCAGGCAGCATCTCTGCAGAAAAGGAATAGGTGACGTTTCGGGTCAGAACCCTTCTCAAGTTTTCTGGCCTGCTTCAGCCAGTCTGAAGAAGTGAATCGACCCAAAACATCACCCAGTATCTTGTGTCTATCCTTGGTAA
This sequence comes from Leucoraja erinaceus, assembly GCF_028641065.1. NCBI lineage: Eukaryota > Metazoa > Chordata > Chondrichthyes > Rajiformes > Rajidae > Leucoraja > Leucoraja erinaceus. Next base: position 46,608,336 of record NC_073387.1, read on the forward strand.
ACTTTCTTGGTAAATCAGCATCTGCAGTTTCTTGTTTCTACCTTCTGTGCCAGTTGAATTGACTAGCAATTTAAATGATGATGAGCTGTCAGCTACCTAAGAAATGTTCGTCTTGAAGTAAAGAGTCGACCTTAAATGAACCTCGATATTCACACAGCGTAGATTGTGAGATGGCAGGCTCAAAGATGATGGGATGCAGAACGCATTGCGGTGGGAAACAGATGTGTGGTGAATGTAAGGAAGAATATTTGATGCAACAAGTTATTACAGTCTAGAGCTCACAGTCTATAAAAGTATTGAGAGCATTTATGCTTTCAAAAGGGAAATTAATTTGCGGGGTTTGTAAGGACACTCAAATCTGCTCACAAGAATGTAATGTTCTATATATTAACTTCAAAACAAAACAAATCTCAGTATTAAGATTCTGTCCAAAACTGGCAATATATTTAAACGCACCGCAAAATAAATCAAGAATAATCTGAACTAAAATATCGACTATCCAGTATTTTTCATTAAGATCAACACAATTATCATTTGATATCCATAACCCTTTGAATAAATGTTGGCGATATGCATAATTGTTTCTTCCTTTTCTCTCTTTCTCTGAATAATTGCAGCCTTATGAATATTTTTGAGACTAATGGCAAGAGGTATTGCATAACTTGTCGTATCTGCTTCCTGCACAGAGCACTACGGGTGGCACAGTGGCACCACAGGTAGACACAATGCCTCATAGCACAAGAGACCCTGGTTTGAATTCAACCTCAGTTGCTGTCTCTGAGGAGTTTGCACCTTTTACCCGTGACAGTGTGGGTTTCTTCAGGTGCTCTGGTTTCCTCTTACATCTTAAAAAAGTTTGTCAGTCAATCGGCTTCTGCAAGTTGCCCCCGACGTGTAGGGAGTGGATGCATAGGAACTAGTGATTGATGCATGTGATCTATGCATGATGATTAGCATCAACTCTATGGGCCGAATGGCCTGTTTCCATGCTGTATCTTTTTTTTTTTTTTTTTTTTAATTTTATTTTTATTAGAAGTACGGTAAATTACAATACTACACAACACATATATCTTAATACATTTTTTGTACCGCTTCATTTTTTTTGAGCTTTAAGAAAAAGGTAGAAGTAAGGAAAGTAAAGAAAGTGCGCGAGAGTCGTGAAGTGCAAGAGTGTTGGGAAAAGAAAGCCCCTTAGAAAAGAAGTTAGAGAAGGAAGTAAAGTGAGAAAATAGACCCTAGAAAAGAAAGAAAGAGAAAATAGAAACAATCGCTCTATTATAACATTAAACTCCGCAGAAAGGGGACTACCAACCAAGTCTGTTTTTGTTGTTTTACCTCCCGTTACCAGGTCCTGATACCACTTATTTATATATTTGTTTTTTTTAAATTACTATTGCACCTCATACTTGTAATAGGTCCAGAAACATAGACCACGTCTTTTGGAATTGGTCTGCTTTACCTGCTAAGAGGAATCTCATCTCTTCCAGATGTAATGTTTCAAACATATTTGATATCCACATTTTTATTGTTGGTGTGGGCGCATTTTTCCAGAATTTAAGTATAAGCTTTTTTCCCATTATTAGCCCGTAATTAAATAAATTCTTCTGAAACACGTTTAATTCAGGGTTACCTTCCGATATTCCGAAGATAATCCATTCTGGTTTTGGTACCAGTTTTATTTTGATCAATTTTGAAAAAATATCAAATATTTCATACCAGAATTTTTGGATTTTTGTACAAAAAACAAAAGAGTGCGCTATGGTAGCTTCTTGACACAGGCATTTATCACAGATTGGTGAAACATTAGGGAAGATTTTATTTAATTTAGTTTTTGAATAATATAATCTATGTAATGTTTTAAATTGGATGAGCGTATGTCGTACGTTGATCGAACATTTATGCACCTGTAGTAAATGATTATCCCAGGTCTCTTTTGAGATTTTTATAGCTAATTCTTGTTCCCAATCTTTTCTAATTCCATCTGTTGTGGGTATTTCTATGTTTAAAATGATATTATATAGGTGTATCTTTGCTGTATCTTTGAATCGTTCAAATATCACGTGCAAATTCACTTGCCAAATCTTGCATGCTGAAATTTGCTGATCCGAGATAAATATCAATTTGTAAAGAGATGCCTATTAACCCCTCAAATTTGATACTGTAAAGGAATTGATTTTTGGATTTGACTTAGTCAGAGATTAAAAACAATCCAATATTTTCCTTGGAGCACTAGGAGTAGAATGGTGCAAAACAAGCAGTGTTTAAATTGCAGAAGAGGATCAGGTTAATTGTGAGCTATTAACACCAAGCTGCAGATATGGTTGGATCTTGACATAAAATTAGTGTTGAATTCACTTTATATTATTAGTATTTAGTTTAGTTTAGTTTAGTTTAGAGATACAACGCGGAAACAGGCCCTTTGACCCACTGAATCCATGCTGACCAGCGATCCCCACACATTAATATTACCCACACTGGGGACAATTTACATTTATACCAAAGCAATTAACCTACCTACCAGCACGTCTTTGGAGTGTGGGAGCAAACCGAAGATCTCGGAGAAAACTCACGTGGTCACGGGGAGAATGTACAAACTCCGTACAGACAGAACCTGTAGTCAGGATTGAACCCGGGTCTCTGGTGCTGTAAGGCAGCAAGCTGCACCATTGTGCAGCCCAAACTGTTTCTCATGGCCCTGGAAAATGCATCCTTTTCAAAATTACTGATGTATCAGCTTCCCCCAGTCCTCAAGACAATATCTATAATACCACAACTTGCTTATTCCCCTCGCCATCTTAAAATGTCCTGCTGATTCAAGTACACGCTTCAGGAGTAGGCTGGACCTGTTATCACTCTTCAATCAGTGTGGTATTACTCACGGAGTCTCTAAAACAATGTACGTTTCTGAAACTATGTGGCTGATGAAAAGAGACTAGAAACTCAAATGTGATCTTTATTCTAAATTCGCTATTGTTTCTTCTGTTTTTAATGGACAGTTTCAGAATCAAATAGTAAATCTTATGCTAACTTTGGAAATGATAGCAAACAGCTTTACATTGCAAGGATAGACACAAACTGCTGAAGTAACTCCGTGGGTCAGGTAGCATCTCTGGAGAAAGAAGATGGATGATGTTTTGGTTCGGAACCTTTCTTCAGACTGAATGTAGGGGGGTTGGAGAGGGGTGGTGGTGGTGAAGAGCTGTAGGCGAGGAAAGAACAGGTCTAATCAGGGCCAGCCTCAAATGACCTCTGGCAGGGTGGTGCCCTGGTAGGCCCATTGTTAGCTAGGGAAAGTGTGATCTCAAGAGGGATACAATGTGGAGAGCTGAAGAACTGGCAAAACAACTAGGAGGGAGGTAACTAGCGGGGCAAGAAGGAGGGGGAGAGGGGAGGGGAATCCTAAACCGAAACATCACCCATCCATTTTCTCCAGACATGCTGCCTGTCCTGCTGAGTTACTCCAGCACTTTGTGTCTATCTTTGGTATAAACCAGCATATGCAGTTGTTTGTTTCTACATTTAGGCATACATTGCAGCCCAGTTCAAAGAACTCAAAAACAGGTATTGTAACGCCACCTTTAGCAGGAGATTGTCAATGCAAGCAAATCCCATATGGTCTCCATTATAAATTCTTCGATCCACGTTTATAATGGGAGAGGCTGCTACAGAACTATAAAGAACATGACAGGAGATAATGCTTTGTAGATGGGAAGTTTTTACAGTACTATTTTCAGCAGTTTTATCAATCTGCTTGAGCAATGAACTTGATTAGATTTATAGAATTAGAGGATTAGGGTTGTAAAGTCTACCAGATGGGGAAGGACTGTGGTATAGTTTGCCTTCTATTATAATCTATTGACTTTGTTTTCAGATGATAAAGTAATGATGGGACTATTGAACGTGTTTGTGTCAAACATGATACCAAGCTAATCCATATCCTTTGATACCTTGCCCTTTCATGTACTTATCTAAAAGCCTCATAAATACCACTATCGTATCTGCCTCCACCACCACCTTGGTAATGATTTCCAGGCCCCACCTCCCTTTGTGTAAAAAGCCTGCCCTACACATCTCCATTTAATGTTCAAGAAGGAACTGCAGATGCTGGAAGATCGAAGGTACACAAAATTGCTGGAGAAACTCAGCGGGTGCCGCAGCATCTATGGAGCGAAGGAAATAGGCGACGTTTCGGGCCGAAACTCTTCTTCAGACTGATGGGGGGTGGGGGGGAGAAGGAAGGAAAAGGGGAGGAGGAGGAGCCCGAGGGCGGGCGGATGGGAGGGTGGGAGGAGACAGCTAGAGGGTTAAGGAAGGGGAGGAGACAGCAAGGGCTAGCAAAATTGTGCAGCCAATAAATTTTGCTAGCCCTTGCTGTCTCCTCCCCTTCCTTAACCCTCTAGCTGTGTCTCCTCCCACCCTCCCATCTGCCCGCCCTCGGGCTCCTCCTCCTCCCCTTTTCCTTCCTTCTCCCTCCCCCCCACCCCCCATCAGTCTGAAGAAGGTTTTTGGCCCGAAACGTTGCCTATTTCCTTCGCTCCATAGATGCTGCTGCTGCACCCGCTGAGTTTCTCCAGCAATTTTGTGCATCTCCATTTAATGTTTTTTTCTCCTCTTATCTTATAGCTCTGCCCTCTGGTGTTGGAAATTTCCACCCTATAAAAAAAGGTCCTGACTGTTTATTTTATCTATGCCCCCTCTCCTAATATTACATGCTTCCATCAAGTGTCCCCTCAACCTCCGATGTTCCAGAGTAAACAATCCAAGTTTATTCATCCTCTCCCTGTAGCTGAAAGCCTCTAATCCTGGCTGCATTCTGGTAAACCTCCTCTATTTCCTCTTCAAAGCCTCCACATCCTTCCCCTAATGAGGTGACCAGGACTGCATTCAATACTCCAAATGCAGCCTAACCAAAGTCTTATAGAGCTGCATCACGACTTCCCGGCTCTTATATTCAATGCCCCGAGCAATGAAGGCAAACATAGAAACATAGAAAATAGGTGCAGGAGTAGGCCATTCGGCCCTTCGAGCCTGCACTGCCATTCAATATAATCATGGCTGATCATCCAACTCAGTATCCCGTACCTGCCTTCTCTCCATACCCCCTGATCTCTTTAGCCACAAGGGCCACATCTAACTCCCTCTTAAATATAGCCAATGAACTGGCCTCAACTACCTTCTGTGGCAGAGAATTCCAGAGAGTCACCACTCTCTGTGTGAAAAATGTTTTCCTCATCTCGATCCTAAAAGATTTCCCCCTGATCCTTAAACATACCATACACCTTCTTTACCACCTTATCTACTTGTGCTGCCACCTTCAGTGGGCTATGAACAAGTTCCCTCTTCACATCAATCAATGCTGTTAAATGCTGTATACTCTACCCATTTCTCTTGCCACCCAAAGTGTAACACCTCACACTTGCTGGATTAAACACCTGCCATTTCTTTGCCGAGATTCTGCAGCTGACGTCTATCCTGCTGTATCTTCTGACAACCTTCCTCACTGCCTGCAACTCGTCCAATGTTTGTATCATCATCAAATCTACTCACCAACCCATCTACTTTTACGTCCCAAATAATATATATATATATATATATATATATATATATATATATATATATATCACAAACAGCGGAGGATCCAGCACATATCCCTGTGAGGAATAAGCTCACTCTGAAGAAGGGTCTCGACCCGAAACATCACCCATTCCTTCTCTCCAGTGTTCCCGCCTGTCCCGCTGACTTACTCCAGCAATTTGTGTTTATTTTCCCTGTGGAACTTCACTGATCACAGACTTTTGGTCAGAATATCTTCCTTCCACCTCAACCCTCTGTCTACTATGAATAAGCCAGTTCTGATCCATATGAACAAGTTGCTGTGAATCCCATGCATCATAATCTTCCAGATCAACCTACCATGAGGAACTTCATCAACAGCCTAAAAGGTAGACAACATCCACCACCTTGCCTTCATCAATCTCCTTCATCACTTTTTTGATAATCGTGAAGTTTTCTTTGTGTGTTTTTTGAAATCTTCAACATTGTTTTCCTTGCCGCAATATTTGGAAGAATATTAGGGCCCAGAAAATTAAGGCAGCACGGTGGCGCAGCGGTAGAGTTGCAGCCTTACTGCTCCAGAGACACAGGTTCGATCCTGACTACAGGTGCCGTCTGTTTGTACGTTCTCACCATGACCTGCGTGGGTTTTCTCTGGGATCTCTAGTTTCCTCTCACACTCCAAAGACATACAGGTTAATTGGCTTGGCTTGGTAAATTATCCCTAGTGTATGCAGGATAGTGCAAATGTGCGGGGATCGCTGGGTGGCACGGACTCGGTGGGCTGAAGGGCCTGTATCTCTGAACTAGACTAAAAATATTTCTATAGCCACCTTTATTTTTTTTGAAACAAGGTTGATAGAGTGAGAATAGAAAAACTAATTCAGGAATTTGCACTTTCATTGTTGCAGGTATATGTATGAAGTTGAATGCTTTTCTTACAAATTACTCATATGACTGCAAATGTATTCATCTCCAAACAGAAAAAAGGCGAAGAAAATGTTTGAATATGCTGCCATCTGCTGTAGGTTTAGTAGACTATCTTTTTATACAGAGTATAGAGCATACAGTAGATCCTTCAGCCCACCGGGTCCGCACCGCCAGCGATTATTCCATACACTAGCGCTACCCTACATGCACTGGGGACAATTTACAATTCTTAGCGAAGCCAATTAACCTACAAACCTGTACATCTTTGGAGTGTGGGCGGAAACCGGAGCAGCGGAGAAAACCCACGCAGTCACAGGGAGAAAGTACAAATTCTGTAGAGACAACACCCGTGGTCAAGGATTGAACCTGGGCCCCTGGAGCTGTCAGGCAGCCAATCTACCGCTGCGTTAATGTGTTAATCTTTTTTTTTTGAAAGATTTAGTGAAACATCTATAGTCACAAAGCATTTTTTTGTATTTCCAAAACTCTAGCCAGGGAATCCCGTCAGGTAGTTGCAAAAGGAGGTCTCTGAAGGCTATGAATGTGGCCTCCAAATGTCAGCACCATAGCAACCTGCCATGCAAACATATACCCATCACCACTCTGCCTTCTCCTGCGGCTGAAAGAAAATTAGATGAAGTTTCTCTTCTTTGAGTTTGCAATTTAGATCAACCTGCCAAAGTGGCAATTCAAATGTCCCCATGACATAGGAGAGCAAAAGGTCCATAACGTATCTCAGAGATCTCTTCAATCCCATTCTTTACTTATTTTGCTGTAGCCCACTCCCTTACACATGCATATTCACACTCATCCTGAACTCTCCCACCAACTATCTACATTCGAGGCAACTTGGAGTAGCCACATAATCTGCCAGCATTATATCGGGATAGACACAAAATGCTGGAGTAACTTGGCGGGTCAGGTAGCATCTCTGGAGAACATGAATAGGTGACATTTCGCTTCTAAAGAAGAGACCTGACCCGAAGCGTCACAAGAGATGCTGCCTGACCCGCTGAGTTACTCCAGCAATTTGTGTCTATCTATGGTATTAACCAGCACCTACAATTCCAGTCAGTGGGAAGACTGTACATGATTACGATCAACATTACTAAATCTATATAAATCTATATTACTAAAAAGTAATCTTGTCCACTTCCTGTTGTTCTGTATATTGATTTTATATTGTTTCTGTATATTGATTGGTGTTGCCTTTGGTTTGAAAGTGCTAAAGCTGTGTTGCCTTTGGTTTGAAAGTGCTAAAGCTCTATTGCCTTGCGTTTGAAAGTTCTAAAGCAGTGTAGCCTTTGGTTTGAAAGTGCTAAAACTGTGTGTGTTTGAAAGTGCTAAAGCTTTAGTTTGAAAGTGCTAAAGCTGTGTAGCCTTTGGTTTGAAAGTGCTAAAGCTGTCTTGCCTAATTAACGTGGCTTGCCTAATTAAAGCTGCCTTGCCTTCTATATATAATTAAAAGTTTAATCCTGACCACTTCCTGTTTGCGCTTTATGTTGATTTTAGAAAAAAACGCTACCATGTACAGCTGTGAATTTTGGCCATCTTACTCAGAGTCCCCCTCCGCTCATCAGGTGCCGAGGATTTTTCCCATCGATTAAAAATAAAAGTTATTAGTGTTTAAACAATGTTGAGATTCCCTCTCCTGTCATGCCATGAAGGCAACGCCCCTTCTGGTGGGAAGGGGGAGGGACTATAAAACCCGGAAGTGTGGGCGTGGCTCAGTCTCTGCAAGATGGGGGAGGGAGAGGTCACGACTCGCTGTCTTTAGTGGCCTTGCACCCTGCTTGAAGTGGTATGAAACTGCATTTGAATTTGGTGGCCTGCACCCTGCTTGAAATGGAATTTCAAGGACTAGCCGTGAGTCAACTGCCAACCCACCAGCGGTGAGTGAGTGAGTTGCCAGCACAACAGGCTTGAGTGACTGAGCCGCCAGCCCCCATACTGGCCCTCTGGAAACCAGTCCCTTCAGCACACTACACCCATACTAGCGCTGCAGAAAGCGGCCCCCCCCCCCCCACTGGCCACCAATATTGGAATTGGTGGAGACGTGAAATATTGCTTTGGGGGACCAGCCCTCCTGTGTGATGCTGGGGCTCAATGGGTCCCACTTAGTCTAGTACAGGATAAAGGGGATAACATTTAGTGCACGATAAAGTCCAGTAATGGACTTTTAAGGCAGGGTTAGATCGATTTTTGATTAGTACAGGTGTTAGTGGTTCTGGGGTGAAAGCAGGAGAAGGGGTTAAGAGGGAGAGATAGATCAGCCATGATTGAATGGCAGAGTAGACTTGATGGGCCGAATGGCCTAATTCTACTCCTATCACCTATGACATAGAACCACAGAAACAAAGAAAATAGGTGCAAGAGTAGGCCATTCGGCCCTTCCAGCCAGCACCGCCATTCAATATGATCATGGCAGATCATCCAAAATCACTACCACGCTTTTGCTTTCTCCCCATACCTCTGGATTCCGTTAGCCCGAAGAGCCAAATCTAACTCGACCTTCTGACGTTAGTAAAGTCTGAAAAAAGCTAGTTCGAAATGTCTCCAATGGGGTAGATGGGAGGTCAGGCCCACTCTCTAGTTGGTGGTAGGATGGTTCAGTTGCCCGATAACAGCTGGGAAGAAACTGCCGCTGAATCTGAAGGTGTGCGTTTTCAAATTCCTGTACCTCTTGCCTGATGGGAGAAGGGGAGAAGAGGGAGTGACGGGGGTGAGGCTGGTCCTGGTGGTCTTGCCAAAGCAGCATGAAGTGTAGATGGAGTCAATGGAAGGGAGGTTGGTTTGTGTGATGGTCTGGGCTACCTCCACAACTCTCTATAATTTCTTGTGGTCTTGGATAGAGTTGTTCCTAAACCATGCTGTAACACAGCCTGTTAAAATGCGTCTATGGCGTATCTGTAGATGTTGGTGAGGGTTCTTAGGAACATACTGAACTTATTAAGCCTTCTGAGGGAGTAGAGGCCTTAAATTCAGATCCAGGTTTATCACTTTCAAACATAATATAAAATTCTCCCACACTAAAACCACTCTTCCCCAGAAAATGCGTTATTACAAGACCTTTGATTAATCCGCTCTTATTACACAATAGCAGCTTCAGAATAGTCTGGTCGCTGTCTGCTCCTTCAATATATTGTTCCAACTACCTGCCATGAATCAGTCCTCAAGGCTACCCTTTCCAATTTGCTCTGTTCAATCAATACACTGATTAAAGTTGCTCATATGATGATTAAAATCAACCATTTCATCAACAACCTCACTCGCTATCTCCTTTAACCCCCTTGGATAAAGCCCTTGAAGACTCAGGGACCTCAACTCACGACTCAAATAATTTGTTCAGTACCATTTCCTCGGTACAGTCATTTTCTCAAATTCTTCTATCCCTTTCAATTCCCAATTTACAGCAATTCCTACGAAGTTAAATGACTTTTATAGTGAATACAGCAACAAAAATATTTAGCTAATTCTGCTGCCATCTCTGTATGTTCGACAATGAATTCCCCAAACACACTTTCTATAAGATTAATGTTAATCTGATTAGCAATTTTCTTTTTCAAATATCCAAAGCAAATTTTACCATCTGCTTTTATATTTATACCTAACTTTATCCGTGCCTAGTTTGTTGGCTTGTGAAGGAATTTCAGGACTAAAGGGCCTGTCCCACAGAGTGGAGTACACACAAAAACATCGCAAAGGCGGGAGCCAGGGAAAGCGGGGGGAGCGCTGTCTGAAATTCACACGGTGCAAAACCAAGGTGATAGACACACACCGCGATGAACAGGAAGTTCAAGATGGCAAGCGCAGTGTACGGTAAGTCCTTTAATAGAGGGGGGGGGGGAGAGAAGGGTGGAGAAGGGGTGGAGAAGGAGTGGGGACACCTTTAAGAAGCCAGACATCTTTTAATAAGCCAGAGATACATAACTGTGAAGTTCAGCGGGCATTTAACATTACCGGTCGGTTCTCCTTTGTTCTGAAAACCCGTGCTTACATTTTCTTTCCCCCAATGAGCCAATAAAAATGCCCGGTCAGCAAAGGCGATTAACTAAAACTACCTATAACTACATGGCGACCCCACTACAACTGCTTCTACGACTACAATTGTATCGATTTTCTCCATGGCGACCAATTTTTGGTCGCAGAAAATGTTTCAACATGTTGAAAAATTTGTGGCGACCATACTGAGGCCGTGACTAGTTCCCAGAATGCGGGAACTCCTCGCGACCATGAAGGAGACTCACCAGAGACCATCAGCGAACATGTGGCGAGCGCAGAGACTTTTCCTAAGTGGGACAGGCTCTTCTTCTTCTTCTTCTTCTTCTTCTTCTTCTTCTTCTTCTTCTTCTTCTTCTTGGCGTGCACAGCCTAAAGTTGTAGGACAACTTGTTCTATTCTATTCTATTGCATTCGTCAAAACAGGGCGGACCACGTGAAGGTTGCAATCTCCCACCCCAGACAGGCCCTTGAATGTTTAATATACTCTAATAATTTAAAAATGCTCATAATCTGAATAATACCTTAATCACTCAGTTTTTCCTTTGATGCTTTTGTCACAGCTGTAATCCAGTTCACTCAAAGTTTTTTCAGGTCATAAGGTCATAAGGAATAGGAGTAGAATTAGGCCGTTCGACCATCAAGTCTACTCTGCCATTCAATCATAGCAGATCTATCTGTCCATCCGAACCTCGTTCTCCTGCCTTCTCACCATAACCCCTGACACCTTTTCTAATCAAGAAACTATCTACCCTGTATCTCTGCCTTTAAAATATCCACTGAGTTGGCCTCTACCACCTTCTGAGGCAAAGAACTCCACAGATTCACCACCCTCTTCCTCCTAATAGATAAACCAGACCAATTCTTAACGAGTTGGTCTCCACTTATTGACTTCTTGGATACATGTGGTGCAACAGAATCGTTAAAACCAACTGTTTCAAGTCTGGGTGAAAGATGGTCAAGAATACAAATACTTTTTTTTATTTTTTATTTATTTTATACCAGATCCTGGTACCATTTATATTTTAAATTACTATTGCACCTTATACTTGTAATAGTTCCATAAATGCAGACCACGTCTTTTGGAAGTGGTCTGCTTTGCCTGCTAGGAGGAGTCTCATCTCTTCCAAGTGTAGTGTTTCGAACATGTTTGAAATCCACATTTTTAATGTTGGTATTGGAGCATTTTTCCAAAATTTGAGTATAAGCTTTTTTCCCATTATTAGCCCGTTATTAAGTAAGTTCTTTTGAAACACGTTTAATTCGGGGTTACCTTCTGATATTCCAGAAATGATCCATTCTGCTTTTGGTACAAGTTTTATTTTAAATAATTTTGTGAAGATTTCAAATATTTCATTCCAGAATTTTTGGATTTTTATACAAAAAACAAAAGAGTGCGCTATGGTAGCTTCTTGTGACTGACATTTATCACAAATGGGTGAGACATTGGGGAAAAGTTTATTTATTTTTGTTTTTGAATAATATAGTCTATGTAATGTTTTGTATTGAATTAGACTATGTTGTACGTTGATCGAGCATTTATGCACATATAGTAAGTGTTTATCCCAGCTCTCTTTTGAAATTTTTATAGCTAGTTCTTGTTCCCAGTCTCTTCTAATACCATCGTTTGTAGGTATTTCTATATTTAAAATAATGTTGTATAAGTATGATATTAGATTTGCTAATTCAGCCTTTGTCTTCATGGCTTCATCCAATAAGTCTGGGGACATGTTATGATAGTCTTTTGTGTATTTTTTCAGATAGTCACGGATTTGAAGATGTTTAAAATATTGATTATTTTTCAAATTATATTTCAGTTGTAATTGTTGAAATGATAATCATTTTCCCAATTCATACAAGTCTCCGAGCATTTTGATTCCCATTCTTTCCCATTGTATAAATGATTTATCTATAATTGAAGGTTTAAACAACGGGTTATTGATTAGTGGCATTAAAAGAGATAGATTTCCTCATTTTAGATTCTGTTTTATTTGTTTCCAAGTTCTAATTGTGCTATGTATCATTGGATTTTTATTATAATTTTTGTTATTCAGATTCATTGGTGAGAGGAGAGTCGCTCCTGTATTACACAGAGAGCAGTCCTCTCTCTCCATTACAATCCAGTCCACCTGCTGGGCAGAGTTGTCCAGCAGGTGAATCATATTTTTAATATTTACTGCCCAATTATAGTACATAAAGTTAGGGAGCGCTAGACCACCCATCTCTTTTAGTTTACTAAGGTGTGCTCTTTGTATTCTGTGGGATTTATAATCCCATATAAAATTTGTAATGTCTGAGTCTAGTTTTTTGAAAAACTTTTTTGGAAGATATATTGGAATTGATTGAAATAAATATAGGATTTGTGGTAAAAATATCATTTTTATAACATTTATTCGACCTATTAAAGACATTGGGAGCGTTTTCCAGAATTTGATTAGATTATTTAGTTTCTTAAGTAAGGGGCTTAAAAAAAAAAAAAAAATTACGGTTGGTATATCCATTTTTGCGGAGTTTTGTGTTACAATAGAGCGATTGTTTTTCCTTTTTTTTCTTTTCTTTCTTGGGTCTAATTTCCTTTCTTTACTTCCTTCTCTAACTTCTTCCCTAAGGGGCTTTCTTTTCCCAACACTTTCCTGCACCTTCACGATTCTTGCTCACTTTCCTTACTTCTTTTATTTCTATCTTTTTTAAAGCTCAAAAAACGAAGTGGTGCAACAAATGTATTAAGATATATGTGACGTATTATTGTAATTTACTGTACTTCTAATTAAAAAAAAATAAAAATAAATAAAAAATAAAAAAGTTAAAGAATACAAATCTCTTCTCTCCTATTTTCTACTCTTTCTCTTTCTCTTTTTTCTTTTTTACTTTTCTCCCTCACTCTCTCTCTTTTTGCGTTTTTTCTTTTCACACACTACACATTTTTCTACTCTCTCTTATCTAGTTTATTTTTCTCTCTCTCTTTTTTTAAAATAAAATAAAAAATGAAGCTGTACATAGAATGTAACATGCCAACATATACTTGGCACCTGAAAAAAAGTACCACTGTATTGTACTTCTAATAAATAATTTTTTTTTAAAAGAGAACAAAAAAAAAGATTCACCACCCTCTGACTAAATACATTTCTCCTTATCTCCTTCCGAAAAGAACGTTCTTTAATTCTGAGTCTATGATCTCTAGTTCTAGACTCTTCCACTAATGAAAACATCAGGTTGATGAACGACAGTAGATCACAGAATTCACCTGCTGGTTCTGACTTTTTGTAGATTTTACTTTAGAGATACAGTGCGGAAACAGGCCCTTTATCCCACCAAGTCCGCGCGGACCAACAATCACCCATATACTAATTCGATCTTACACACTAGGGACAATTTACAGAAACCAATTAACCTACAGATTTGTACGTCTTTGGGGCGTGGATGGAATCCTGAGCCCCCAAAGAAAACCGACGTGGTCACAAGGAGAACATACAAATTCCGTACAGACAACACCTGTAGTCAGGATCGAAGCTGGGTCTCTGGCAACGTAAGGCAGCAGCTCTACTGCTGTGCCACCGTGCTGTCTGTCACAGTATCTGCTCCAGACACATCTATATTACTAAATCTACGTTCTTGACCGCTTTTGGTCATCTGTGCTGCAATTTCCGAGAGAACGCCGCCACCTAAGGCCGTCATTTTTGGCCACCTTGCTCAGAGCCCCCCTCCGCCGCATGTGTGCTGAGGATTTTTTCCGTTGATAAAAAATGACAGAGATATTAATGTTTTTACAAAGTTCCCCATTCTCTCTGCTGCCCCCGCTGGCGGCAGGGGGGAGGGACTATAAAACCAGGAAGTGGTGTGCCTTACAGTCTCTTCAAGATGGAGGAAGGCAGAGGGTCACGTTTCTCTGAGCTGTGAATAACACTGAACACATGTCTACTCAAATGTAAGTGCCCTTAGTGGTTCTAAAATGTTTGCAGAATGTGTCTATTCGTTCTAAAATGTTTGCAAAAAGTGTCTATTGGTTCTAACATGTTTGCAAAAAGTGCCTCTTTTGGTTCTACAATGCTTGCAGAATGTGTCTTTTTTGGTTCTAAAATGCTTGCAAAAAAATGTCTATTGGTTCTAAAGCTTGCAAAAAAAAAAGTCTATTGGTTCTAAAGCTTGCAAAAAAAATATCTATTGGTTCTAAAGCTTGCAAAAAAATGTCTATTGGGTCTAAAGCTTGCAAAAAATGTTTATTGGTTCTAAAGCTTGCAAAAAGTGTCTCTATTGGTTCTAAAGCTTGGCATGTCTATTGGTTCTAAAGCTTGCAAAAAATGTCTATTGGTTTTAAAGCTTGCAAAAAAATGTCTATTGGTTCTAAATCTTGCAAAAAATGTCTATTGGTTCTAAATCTTGCAAAAAGTGTCTATTGGTTCTAAAGCTTGCAAAAAATGTCTATTGGTTCTAAAGCTTGCAAAACGTGTCTATTGGTTCTAAAGCTTGCAAAAAGTGTCTATTGGTTCTAAAGCTTGCAAAAAAAGTGTCTATTGGTTCTAAAGCTTGCAAAAAAAATGTCTATTGGTTCTAAAGCTTGCAAAAAATGTCTATTGGTTCTAAAGCTTGCAAAAAATATGTCCATTGGTTCTAAAGCTTGCAAAAAAAGTGTCTCTATTGGTTCTAAAATACTTTGCAAATGTGGGAGGGGGAGGGACTATAAAACCCGGAAGCGGTGTTTTCAAGATGGAGGAAGGCAGAGGGTCACGTTTCTCTGAGCTTGGTTCTAAAGCTTGCACTCAAATGCGAGTCTCTATTGGTTCTAAAATGCTTGCAAAAAGTGTCTATTGGTTCTAAAGCTTGCAAAAAAAGTGTCTCTATTGGTTTTAAAGCTTGCAAAAAATGTCTATTGGTTCTAAAGCTTGCAAAAAAATGTCTATTGGTTCTAAAGCTTGCAAAAAAATGTCTCTTGGTTCTTATGCTTGCAAAAAGTGTCTCTATTGGTTCTAAAATGCTTGCAAAGGTGGGAAGGGGAGGGACTATAAAACCCGGAAGTGGTGTGCTTCACAGTCTCTTCAAGATGGAGGAAGGCAGAGGGTCACGTTTCTCTGAGCTGTGAATAACACTGAACACATGTCTACTCAAATGTGAGTGCCCTTAGTGGTTCTAAAATGTTTGCAAAAAGTGTCTCTTTTTGGGTCTACAATGCTTGCAGAATGTGTCTTTTTTGGTTTTAAAATGCTTGCAAAAAATGTCTGTTGGTTCTAAAATGCTTGCAAAAAAAGTCTATTGGTTCTCAAGCTTACCAAAAAATGTCTATTGGTTCTAAAGCTTGCAAAAAAAGTCTATTGTTTCTAAAGGTGGCAACAAGTGTCTATTGGTTCTACAATGCTTGAAAAAAGTGTCTCTATTGGTTCTAAAATGCCTGCAAAAAGTGTCTCTATTGGTTCTACAATGCTTGCAGATAGTATCTCTATTGCTTCTAAAGTGTGTGTGCGCGTCATCTGTCTATGCGTGCGTATGTATGAGTTGCTGTGTCTGTAAGTGTCTGTGGATGAGTGTGTGAATGTCTGTGTACGAGTGTGTGTATGTGTGAGTGTCTGTATGTGTGAGTGTTTGACTGTGTCTCTGTGTATGAGTGTCTGTCTGTATGTGTGTCTGAGTGTGTGGCTGCGTGAGTGTGTGTGTGTGAGCGTGTGTGTGCGCGCGCACGCACTCTGCTTGAAATGCTGTGAAATTGGCTTGGAGTGCTGTGAGGTTGGACTTGCGGCCTGCACTCCATGATGACTTTTGAGGTAAATTCTCAAATTTTCTTTGTTAAAATTTGACCGCTTAATCTCTCTATATTAAAATTGTCTTTTTTTTTTAAATATCAAGAGGCAGTGAGCAGCAGAACACAGCAAGAGACACAACAAAAAAATAACTTAATAAATCTCATCTTTAACATTTAAATTGTTGTTATATTTTAAGCCATGCACATTTTAAACTTTAATAAATCCTTTTCCCACTTGCCATACCTGCGTACTCTTCATCACAATAGTAACCTAATAGGCAGGAATGGTTGCGCTGTCGGAGAGCCACTCAGAATGCATGGGGGGAGATTGAGGAGAGATAGACTGAATGTGTGTGGGGGAGGGGAATGGCATGGAGCAGAGTGGGGGGAGAAGGGAAGAGGGGTGACTGAGTGAACTGCCACCACCAGCTATGAGTGACTGGGCTGCCAGCCCACCAGCCATGAGTAAGTGAAATGCCAGCCCACCAGCTGTAAGTGACTGAAGTGCCAGCCCACCACCCATGACTTAGTGAACTGCAAGTCTAAAAATCCATTCAGTCCACAATGTCCATACTAGCCCTCTGGAAACCAGTCCCTTCAGTGCACAACAGCTAGAGTGACTGAGCTGCCCGGCCAGAGTGACTGAGCTGCCCGGCCAGAGTGACTGAGCTGCCAGCCCAAGAATCCATTCATTTCAAAGCACTTTATTCGTCCCCGAGGGGCAATTTAAAAGGGCGCATTACAGTAGCTTTTTAAAAAGGGACACAATCAACAATAAGCAGCACGCATACTGCACAATCAACCAGCACACGCATTTCACAGACACACTGCACAATCACACAACACACACCGCACATCAACATTCAACACATAGCAATAGTTTTTAAAGTGCTTCCTAAGTGCTTCAATTAAAAAGTGCATATAGAAGGTTATTTCATTTCATATGTTCATGAGTCAGTGATTAGCATTAAAAAGCTGGACAGCCCTGGGGATGAAGGTTGCCTTCCTCCTCTGTGTCCGGCAACCCGGACAGCGGAGTCTGCGTCCTGAGGGGAGCCGCTCAAACTCAGGAAACAGGATGTGAGAGGGGTCCTGAAGAATCCTGCGTGTTAACTTTACAGACTGTTGGTCGCATAGGGCAGTGAGAGTTCGGACGGGCTGCTCAATGATTTTTGAGCAGACCTTGACCACATTCAACAGGCGGTTTCTGTTTTGCAGGGTGATGGAGTGGAACCAGCTAGTGAAAGACAAGGTTATTCCATTTTCAATGAATGCGTAGTAGAATGTGGTGAGAATGTCTTTGTTAATCCCAAATGACTTCAGCTTCCCGAGTAGGTACTGTCTCTGATGGCACTTTTTAAGGATTTCCTCTATGTTAGAGGAAAACCTTAGCAGGTTGTCGAAGGCTGTTCCCAGGTATTTGTATACCTCCACTATCTCCACTGGCTCCTGCTGGATGATAGTGGTGGCTGCCTCAGCCATCTGTCTCTGTTGGGGGGAAAAGGTCACAATCATGTCCTTGGTTTTGCTTATATTTAGCTCAAGACAAGACTTTTCACACCATACTATAAAGTCCTGCAGGGCTGAGCTGTGATGTTGTGTATGGCTGGGAAGCAGAGACAGGAGGACTGTGTCATCAGCAAATTTTACAGTGGCAGTTTGGCTGGGTGGATCTGCAGTCGTCAGTGCAGAGAATGAAGAGAAGTGGGGAGAGGACACAGCCTTGTGGAGAGCCATTGAAGGTGAAGAGGGTGTCGGACAAGGTGTGATCTGTTGGTGAGGAAGTCTATAATCCACAGAGTGAGTTGGTGGTCGAGGTGGAAGCGGGTGATGAGCTTCTCAGCCAAAATATGTGGCTGCATGGTGTTGAATGCTGATGAGAAGTCTGCAAACAGAAGTCTGGCTGTGGCCTTGGGGATTTCCAGATGCTTATGGATGGTGTTTAAGATGAATATTTTTGCGTCATTGACACCCTGCCAGCCTGGTAAGCAAACTGCAATGGATCCATCATCGAGCCAGTTGCCTTGGTGATGTGCTCCTTGATGATCCTCTCCATGGCCTTCATGATCAGGGAGGTGAGAGCCACCGGTCTAAGGTCATTCAGGACCTTCTTTGGGATGGGAATCACTGTTGAGTTTTTCCACATCGCGGGGACTGTGCTGCTGGTCAAAGAGCCCTGGAACAGATGCTGGAACACACCTCCCAGCTGCTCAGCACAGTGTCATAGGGTCCGCCCACAGATGTTGTCTGGCCCTGGAGCTGTGTTCTTTTTAGTCCTTTTGAGGGCTCTCACCACCTCTGATGTGTTGATGTTGAGGCCGGAGTCATCAGGTCTGAGTGTGGAGACAATTGATTCTAGCTGGGTGCTATTGTCCTTTTCAAATCTGGTGTAGAAGGAGTTGAGATCATTCGGGAGTGAAGTGAAGCTGCTTCCTGCTACCTGAATGGGCTTGCGCCTGGTAAAGACAGAGTTCACTGCTGCCATGTTCTTGAGGCCCTGCCAAGCCGCACGGAGGTTCCCTTTTCCAAAGGTCTGCTCCACTTTGTTCTTGTATTTCAGCTTGGCGATTTTTATGGCCCGCTTGACCTCTCTGTTTACCTCCTTCTTCTCAGCTTCAGAACCGGTAAAAAATGTTCTCTTTTTCTTATTCAATATGTTTTTTAGATCTTTAGTCACCCAGGGTTTATTGTTAGGGAAGATTGTGACTTTCTTGGAGGGGATAATATTGTCTACACAGAAAGTGATGTATGCTGAGACTATATCCGCTTGCTCACTGATGTTGGTGGAGGAGGATGTGAGGGTATTCCAGTCTGTGGTTTCAAAACACCCTTGAAGCCTGTAAGTACTGTCCGGTGTCCACTGTTTGATGTCCTTGATGACTTTCTCTGTTCTCTTTACCACAGGTGTGTAGGCAGGAACGAGCAGTATGCTGCTCTGGTCAGCAGAGCCTAGGGGAGAGAGGGAGAAGGCTCTGTAGGCGTCTGGGACTGACCCATAGCATTTGTCCAGTGTTTTCCCTAGACGGGTGGTACAGTTGACATACTGGTAGAATCCTTTAAGTGACTTGTCAATGAAACAGTGATTGAAGTCACCCATGATGAATTTGGGGGCGTCCGGAGATACCAGTTCGAGTCTGTCGAGCATATTTCTTATATGTTCCGTAGCAGTGGATGCATTTGCTCTGGGGTGGATATAAACCAGAATGAAAAACAGTTGTGGGAATTCCCTGGGAAGGTAGAAGGGACGCAGGGAGACAGCCAAGAGTTCAATGTCAGGGTTGCACAGTTCTCCTCTGACAACAACTGTTTTGCATCAGCGTGGATTGATGTAGAGGCAGACACCACCGCCATGGTGCTTGCCAGTCAGTTCAGTATCACGGTCTAACCTTACAGGAGACCCAAAGCCCCCCCCCCCCACTGGTCAGCAATATTGGAAGTGGTGCAGAGGTGGAATATTGCGTTGGGGGACCAGCCCTCCCGTGTGAAACTGGGACCCAACGGGTCCCACTTAGTCTAGTTAATATATTATAATTGGTGTAATATGAAAATATAGTATAATTTATACATTAAGCAAAAGCTTCTTAAATGCCTTCATGTCTTCCGCAGCATTAATAATATTTGTAGACTGCCGAGATAGTCCAACTCTAGTTTGGAATGAACCTCAGAAAAAAGTTACCCTTTTGCCTGAGAGGTTGTTTCGAGATTTATTGTGCTGTAAACTCTGAGTTATTTTTTTGGCCATCAAAGTTATAGATATTGTCAAGTTCAGCTTCAGATGGATTAGGTTGCACTTCATTTCCACGGACTCGATCTATATCTAG
Source organism: Leucoraja erinaceus (assembly GCF_028641065.1). Classification (NCBI taxonomy): domain Eukaryota; kingdom Metazoa; phylum Chordata; class Chondrichthyes; order Rajiformes; family Rajidae; genus Leucoraja; species Leucoraja erinaceus. The sequence continues at coordinate 46,628,370 of NC_073387.1, forward strand.
TCTGATTTCCATTCTATATTGCTTTCCGGTGATACAACGTTCTGAGACACATACATTTAGTTTGCAGATTATCATAACAAAATTTCACTGAACCTGGAAATTCTTTAGAATTCTTTAGAGAGAGTAAAGGCCCTGTCCCACGTTCCTGAGTTACTCACGAATTTTCCCCTTGATTTAAACTTAATAGCCAGCCGTAGGTACTCAGGCTATTTTTTTTAAACTCGTGGACATTTTTCAACCTGCTGAAAAAACATCCCGACTTACCTGATGCCCCTAGTACCTATGGCTGGCATAACGAGCCGCTACAAAATATCTACGGACTCGTATGGATGGTACGGACATTCTCCGAGTTTGAATCAAGGGGAAAACTCGGGAGAATTCGTGAATAACTCGGGAAAGTGGGACAGGGCCTTTAGATATAGCTTGCTTTCATAGTTCAGAGCATTGAGTATAACACTCAATAAGTCATAATGCAGCTCCACAAGACTTTGGTTAGGCTGCATGTGGAGTACTGTGTGCGGTTCTGGTCTCCCCATTACAGGAAGGATGTGGAGTGTTTGGAAAGGGTACAGAGGAGGCTTACCAGAAGGATGCCTGGATTAGGGGGTTTTAGCTGCAGAGAGAAGTCGGACAGACGTGGATTATTTTCTTTGAAATGCCAGAGGTTGCGGGGCGACCTGATAGAAGTATATTAAATTATGAGAAGCGTAGATGGGGAAAGCAGTCAGAACCTTTATAACAGGATGAACAAATCAAATACTAGAGGGCATAGGTTTAAGGTGAGAGGGTGAGAAGATTAAAGGAGATATGCAGGCAGATTATTTACACAGCAGGTGGTGAGTGCCTGGAACATGCTGCCAGAGGTGATGGTTGAGGTAGATACGATAGTGGCATTAAAGAGACTTTTGGAGGGGCATATGGATATGCAGGGATTGGAGGGACATATGGATCATGTACAGTCAGATAAGAAATGGTTTTGGCATCATGTTCGGCACAGACATTGTGGGCTGAAGGGCCTGTTCTTGTGCAGTCCTGTTTAAGGTTCTGTCATCTATGTTCCATCACACTTGCCTTTAATGAGTTACAGTATAAGTGCCGTTCTGAATATGGACTTAAGAGCTGTGGAGATCAGAGTCATAGAGTCATAGAATGATGCAGTGTGGAAACATGCCCTTCAGCCCAACTTGCCCACACCGGCCAACATGTCCCACCTGCCTGCGTTTGGCCTATATCCCTCCAAACCTGTCCTATCCACGTATCTGTCTAACTGTTTCTTAAGGTAGAGGGGTACATGGTAATTCTGCTTGTCTATCACATTCCCAGTTAGTTGTTGTTCCTTATATCGGGCTGCAGGTGGCAGCAGCTTACAATCTTTTTTTTCCTGAGAAAATTAAATTAAACTTATATCAGATCTTGATTAGATTTGTCTTTATTCTTTGCTCTTTTCCCATTTACTTCGATCTGTGAATGTTCACCAGTGTAATTATGATAGTGCAAGTAATTGGGATTTTAATAAAGCAGCAAAGAAATATAAAGCTGTGAAATGCAACCAAAACTTAATTATTTCGTGAATCATCTGAGAGAGAAAAAATGGCGTTAAATAGTATTTCCATTCATTTTAGAATCAGTCAGTTAACAAAAACAGATATGTTCTTGCCTTTTATTTTCCTTCTTTTTTTTCTTAATTTGGATATATTTTTTCAAATTTCTCACGGAAGAGAGAATTTACAATTTGTGCATTCGGGGTAATGAAAGGTAACACAACACAATTCAATAATGAAATATCAATATCATTATTGATATTTCATCTGCTGCTGTGCTCTAGTTTATGGTGCAGACAAGCAAATCCTGTCAGTTTTGACACCAAGCATCAAACATTAAACTTTCAATTATTAACCACGAGCCGTGAATGGATCAATATAAAGACTGATTCCAGCATCTACAGTTCCTTCTTAAACCCAGTGTTATAACTTGTACTTTTGACAAAATGTGTTTCCGTACATGACCCATTGTTTATTTTAGTCTGAAATATATGTAAATTATTTGGAACATATATACTCTTACTAGACTAAGTGGGACCCGTTGGGTCCCAGTTTCACATGGGAGGGCTGGTCCCCCAACGCAATATTCCACCTCTGCACCACTTCCAATATTGCTGACCAGTGAAGGGGGGGGGGGGGCTTCTGGAGCGCTAACATGTGTGTTGTGGGTCAAAGCGACTGGTTTCCAGAAGGCTAGTATGGACATTGTGGGCTGAATGGATTCTTGGGCTGGCAGCTCAGTCACTCTGGCCGGGCAGCTCAGTCACTCTGGCCGTTGTGCACTGAAGGGACTGGTTTCCAGAGGGCTAGTATGGACATTGTGGACTAAATGGATTTTTGGACTTGCAGTTCACTAAGTCATGGGTGGTGGGCTGGCACTTCAGTCACTTACAGCTGGTGGGCTGGCATTTCACTTACTCATGGCTGGTGGGCTGGCAGCCCAGTCACTAATAGCTGGTGGTGGCAGTTCACTCAGTCACCCCTCTTCCCTTCTCCCCCCCACTCTGCTCCATGCCATTCCCCTCCCCCACACACATTCAGTCTATCTCCCCTCAATCTCCCCCCATGCACTCTTAGTGGCTCTCCGACAGCTCAACCATTCCTGCCTATTAGGTTACTATTGTGATGAAGAGCACGCAGGCATGGCAAGTGGAAAAAGGATTTATTAAAGTTTAAAATGTGAATGGCTTAAAATATAACAACAATTTAAACGTTAAATATGAGATTTATTAAGTTATTTTTTGTTGTGTCTCTTGCTGTGTTCTGCTGCTCACTGCCTCTTGATATTAAAAAAAAAGACAATTTTAATATAGAGAGATTAAGCAGTCAAATTTTAACAAAGAAAATCTGAGAATTTACCTCAAAAGTCATCATGGAGTGCAGGCCGCAAGTCCAACCTCACAGCACTCCAAGCCAATTTCACAGCATTTCAAGCAATGCACACACGCACACACGCACTCACGCTCACACAGATACTCACACACTAACGCAGTCAAACACTCACACATACAGACACTCACACGTACACACATTCATACACAGACACTCACACACTCATCCACAGACACTTACCCAGACACAGCAACTCATACATACGCACGCACAGACAGACGACGTGCACACACACTTTAGAAGCAATAGAGATACTATCTGCAAGCATTGTAGAACCAATAGAGACACTTTTTGCAGGCATTTTAGAACCAATAGAGACACTTTTTTCAAGCATTGTAGGACCAATAGAGACACTTTTTGCAACCTTTAGAACCAATAGACTTTTTTTTTACAAACTTTAGAACCAATAGACATTTTTTTGTAAGCTTGAGAACCAATAGACATTTTTTTGCAAGCATTTTAGCACCAACAGACTTTTTTTTGCAAGCATTTTAGAACCAAAAAAGACACATTCTGCAAGCATTGTAGAACCAAAAAAGACACATTCTGCAAGGATTGTAGAACCAAAAGAGACACTTTTTGCAAACATTTTAGAACCAATAAACATTTTTTGCATGCATTTTAGAACCACTAAGGGCACTCACATTTAAGTAGACATGTGTTCAGTGTTATTCACAGCTCAGAGAAACGTGACCCTCTGCCTTCCTCCATCTTGAAGAGACTGTGAGGCACACCACTTCCGGGTTTTATAGTCCCTCCCCCTCCCACCTTTGCAATCATTTTACAACCAATAGACACTTTTTGCAAGCTTTAGAACCAATAGACTTTTTTTTTGCAAGCTTTAGAACCAATAGACATTTTTTTGCAAGCTTTAGAACCAATAGGCATTTTTTTGCAAGCTTTAGAACCAATAGAGACATTTTTTGCAAGCTTTAGAACCAATAGACATTTTTTTGCAAGCTTTAGAACCAATAGAGACACCTTTTGCAAGCTTTAGAACCAATAGACATTTTTTGCAAGCTTTAGAACCAATAGAGACACTTTTTGCAAGCTTCAGAACCAATAGACATTTTTTGCAAGCTTTAGAACCAATAGACACTTTTTGCAAGCATAGAGACACTTTTTGCAAGCTTTAGAACCAATAGACACTTTTTGCAAGCTTTAGAACCAATATAGACATTTTTTGCAAGCTTTAGAACCAATAGACATTTTTTTTTTGCAAGCTTTAGAACCAATAGACATGTTTTGCAAGCTTTAGAACCAATAGACATTTTTTTGCAAGCTTTAGAACCAATAGAGACATTTTTTGCAAGCTTTAGAACCAATGGAGACACTTTTTGAAAGCTTTAGAACCAATAGACATTTTTTTGCAAGCTTTAGAACCAATAGACATTTTTTGCAAGCTTTAGAACCAATAGAGACACTTTTTGCAAGCTTTAGAACCAATAGACACTTTTTGCAAGCATTTTAGAACCACTAGGGGCACTCACATTTGAGTAGACATGTGTTCAGTGTTATTCACAGCTCAGAGAAACGTGACCCTCTGCCTTCCTCCATCTTGAAGAGACTGTGAGGCACACCACTTCCTGGTTTTATAGTCCCTCCCCCCTGCCGCCAGTGGGGGCAGCAGAGAGAATGGGGAATTTTGTAAAACCATTAATATCTTTGTCATTTTTCATCGACGGAAAAAATCCTCGGCACACATGTGGCGGAGAGGGGCTCTGAGCAAGGTGGCCAAAAATTATGGCCGTAGGTGGCGGCGTTCTCTCGGAAATCGCAGCACAGATGACCAAAAGTGGTCAAGAACAAAGATTTAGTAATATAGATAGAAACATATAAAATTATAAAAGGACTGGACAAGCCAGATGGAGGAAAAATGTTCCCATTGTTGGGCGAGTCCAGAACCAGGGGCCACAGTCTTAGAATAAAGGGAAGGTCATTTAAGACTGAGGTGAGAAAAAACTTTTTCACCCAGAGAGTTGTGAATTTATGGAATTCCCTGCCACAGTGGGCAGTGGAGGCCAAATCACTGGATGGATTTAAGAGAGAGTTAGGTAGAGCTCTAGGGGCTAGTGGAGTCAAGGGATATGGGTTATTGATTGGGGACGGTCAGCCATTATCACAATGAATGGCGGTGCTGACTCGAAGGGCCGAATGGCCTCCTCCTGCACCTATTTTCTATGTTTCTATGCTTCTATAATCTTGGTTAGGTTACTTATTATATTTCTTCCATTGTTGGATGAAATAACAAAATCAACTAGAGTGACATAGAGTAACATACAGTAATAAATCAATATTATATTGTGATAAAGCCATTGAGCAATTGTGGCAGCAAAATCATACTCGTCGAATGTCGTTCACTGCAATTTGCCATTGTATCTCTTTGGCATCAAGGACGTCAGTCTTTTGTGCTGCACACAGCTAGATTTCAAATCAAGTTTAATTTCTTGTTTTGTGGATTAGACCTTTAGTTACTTACAACATCATGTGAAAGGAGAGATCAAGCTCATATAAACATGTGTTTCAATAGTAGTGTTTGAAGGAGACAGAATAAATTCCCAAGGAATTGATAAACCATGTATTCGGGGTCATTCAGATGCTGCAGGGTCAAAAACATTCAGTTCCCTGTTATCCTTTATCTGTATGCTGTGCTCGGCTTGCTTGTAATCATGTATAGTCTATGACTGGGTAGCACGCAATCAAAAGCTTTTCACTGTACCTCGGTACACGTGTAATAATAATGAACTAAACTATAGAATGAACGTATAAATCCAAATTTTTAATTTATAAGTTTAGTTCAATTCAAGAAATCTGTTTGATTATCAGTGTTTGACAAGATTCTGTATTATTGGTAACTGAAACAATTCTTCAGCAGATTCGTAAACTTCCAGTTTATTTCACAAAGCACAACTAAATTGGCTATGGCAGTAACTATTACCTGTGCATTCACTGTAATCCATTACTGTCCACATTCTTAACTGGCTTCAGCCCAAGTTTCCCAGTCACATCACAGATTGTGTCAGAAGGAACTGCAGATGCTGGTTTACACTGAAGATAGACACAAAATGCTGGAGCCAGCGGCATCCCTGGAGAGAAGGAATGGGTGACATTTCGGGTCGAGACCATTCTTCAGACTCACTTCTTACTGGATTCTACTATAGAACCACAAACAAATATAATTGTGCAGCATCTATGCATTTTAAAAGCTAAATTCTTAAAGCAAACTGCAAACAGACATTTTAAAATATATTGCTGATGTAGTTTTAACTTTGGGCTATTTTTTCAATATTATAGGTAAGAAAAACAGTAAAGAAATCAAACTCTAACTTTATGGAAAATTGTGTTAAGAGAACAAGAAAGCTGAACATGTTTGCAGTTTGAAATCTGACAGCATTCACAAAATCATTTTGGCTGAGTAAAGACAATATCAACCATTAGTAATGAGGCAGCTGAGGGAATAATATCCACAATTTACAGAACCACATTTTCCAAAATCATTATAAGTACTGTAAGCCGTGTTTTTTTTTTCAATGGAACTGCTTGAAGGAGACAGAATAAATTGCCACGGAGTTCATAAAACATATGGACTTGGGGTCATTCAGATGATGCTCAGCAGGAGATTGAGGATAATTGTAATTTCACAGACTCCTTGATGGTAGAAGGGTCATCAGGCAAGGGGGACCTGTGTTATTACAGCTATTTCAGCAGTGGCTTCTTAACTCTGCAATTTCATTAACATATTATTTCAGGGCTTATTATTATTATTATTATTATTATTATTTCTAATATATTGTTATTTAAGATATTATTTCTGTTTTGAGCAGATGTGTTAATGACATGTATGAAACAGCTTCAACGCTACTGCTTAAAGAGACATTGAAAACGTAACAATTGATATCTTCTGGATTGGAAGAAAAGAGGGAAGTGTGACTGTGGAACAGAGGTTGGCTCTCAGCTTACTGACATGTTGCTAGATATCAGGCTGGGAATATGTGGGAAGATTATCTTCCCTGAAAGGACCTTGCCTCTGATATCAAGGCAATGTGGACAGAGATATCGGACTTTCGAGATACGGCTCCGAAACATGCCCTTTGGGCCACTGAGTCCTTGCCGACCAGCGATCACCCCGTACACTAGCACTATCCCACACACACTAGCAACAATATACAATTTTACGAAAGCCAATTAATAAACCTGTACGTCTTTGGAGTGTGGGAGGTAACCGGAGCACCCGGAGAAAACCCCCGTGGTCACTGGAGGAACATACAAACTCCGTGGAGACCGCATGCACAGTCAGGATTGAAACCGGGTCCCTGGCACTATAAGGCATTAACTCTATCGTGGCACCACTATGCCGCCCCAGGAGAAGCAGAGCTCGACTTTTGTTGATGCAGTAATTATCCAGGTAGGTTTCCAGCAGATGACATGAAAACTTTCTTGACGGTGAATGATGTGTTTCCTGGCAATTCTCATGATTCGTCCCAGAGGAAGTCTATTCTACTCCACATTTTCAATGATCAGCACAATCTGACGGATAGGTCCAAGTGGATGAGGACTACCCTTTGCTTACATGGTTGTTCACATCAGTTTCCGCTCGAACCACAGCAAGTGAGCAGCAATACAATGACAATTCCCAAAGTACCAGAATACTAAAAAATACCATTAGTCTCTGGTTTGAGGCATGGTTCCATTGGCTCCAATATTGTGCATCAAAGTGTAGTAGCTGTGTTAGATTGAGTCTGGTCCTCTCTAGTATCGTGCAGATAGTATTTTGAAGCTTCTTTCCAGTTCAAATCCCATGAATGCAGTTTCAAATTTGTTTCTCGTGATTTTTTTTCAGTTTAGTTTAGTTTATTGTCACGTGGACGGGGGTACAGTGAAAAGCTTTTTTTTTTTCAGGAGAACCCAGATTGGCGATTGTGCTGAATGTAGGAATATTGATGCCAATACCCAGATGTCCACATCCAGGAGCAGTTGGCATTGAAAATCTACCAGATGCAGCACATGCCACAAGTAAGCAAGAACAAATATTGGACAGTGGGCTGGCAGAAGGACATTGGAGGGCACCGCACTTTTCATTTCTATTCAACTGGAGCCACATACAGGAACTTGAAGGTCATTAATCAACAGAGTAATTCTAGAGCAGCTACAAATGATATGCAATTTGCTAAAAGGAGTTTTGATGGCAGAATTTAACTAAAGTAAGTAGAACAAAACTCATTCCACTGTTGCTAGGGTCATGAATATACAAACGCACGAATTAGGAGAGTTGGCATTCAGACCCTCAAAACTGGTGCGTCATTCAAGAAGATCATGAATGATCTGAATTGAACCTAATGCTAATTTCCCTCTGTTTACCATAACTGTTCACTCTGGTGTTTATCAAGAATCTATCTGCGTCCACATTAAAAATATTCAAAGCCTCTGCTTTAAGTACGGTAGTTTCAAGGTCTCACAACCATCTCAGTGAAAAAAAAAGACCTCCCCTTGTTTTTAAGTGGCGACCCCTTATTTTTAAAACATATTTTAGACATATTTTGTCAGAGCCCTCGATAGCAGTCAGGAATATCCCTTGATTCAAGGTTCATCCTCCCTACATCCACCGCACCAAGATCTTATGTTTCCATCATGATGTCTTTCACTCGTGCTACAAGCTGAGTTGTTTCAGCTTTATCTCAGAGGACAAACTCACCTATTTCCATTAACCATCCAGAACTCATTGCCACAGAGGGCTGTGGAGGCCAAGTCAGTAGATATTTGTAAGGCAGAGATAGACAAATTCTTGATTAGAATGGGTGTCAAGGGTTATGGGTAGAAGGCAGGAAAATGGGATGAGGAGGCAGAGATAAGCCATGATTGCATGGCGGAGTGGACTCGATGGGCCCAATGTACTAATTCTACTCCTATAACTTGTGAACTTGTGAACGTGATATTTAGTGCAAGATAAAGTCCAATAAAAGATAGTCCCATTGAGGTAGATGGTAGGTCAGGACCTCTCTATATTTGGTAATAGGATGGTTCAGTTGCTTAATAACAGCTGGGAAGGAATCTGGAGGTGCGCGTTTTCACACCTCTGTACCTCTTGCGGTGGGAGAGGGGAAAATCAATGATTGGGCTGAGATGCGTCTGTGATTGTGCCGAGGCAGTGTGAAGCGTAGATGAAGTTAATGGAAGGGAAATTGGTTTGCATGATGAACCGCTGAGATTAGATCTCTTTATAATATAGATATAGATTTAATAGTGTAGGAAGGATCTGCAGATGCCTGTTTAAACTGAAGATAGACACAAAAAGCTGGAATAACTCAAACGGGACAGGCAGCATCTCTGGATAGAAGGAATGGGCGACGTTTCAGGGCGAGAACCTTCTTCAGTCTGAAGAAGGGTCTCGACTCGTCACCCATTCCTTCTATCCAGAGATGCTGCCTGTTCCGTTTAGTTTCTGCAGCATTTTGTGTCAAATTAATTTAAATTGTCCCTAGAGTGTGTCGGGTAGTGTTGATGTGCAGGGATCGCTAGTCGGCACAGACCCGGTGGGCCGAAGGGCCTGTTTCCGCGCTGTATCTCTAAACTGAACTAAACTAGAAAAAGATTGATTTTCCACGTATTTTTTCCTTTTCTTTCTTCCTCTATTAAAAGAACGATCTTGGCAACTTCTTGAGAAGCAGGTGAGTGTATGCCAATTGTTGGGTTTCAGTAAAGTCACTGAAAGAAGGCTCAAGGGCCTGTCCCACCAGCATGCGATTGCATGCGTCTAGCGCGACCAATCATGGTCGTTTGAGGCGTACGGTCCTGCGGGGCCGGTCCCACTTCGATCGGCGGAGGCGTGCGTAGTTGTGCGGGGCTGGTCCCGACATCGCGCGGGGCTCCAAAAATCTTGCACTGTCCGAAAATCCCGCGCGACAACGGTCTGTCGGCCCGCAGCCGCATTGAGGCCGTACGCAGCGCCTCGATGGGCGTACGCAGTGTCTCGACGCCGTATGCAGCATCTTGACGGCGTACGCCTAGCGTGTGGCATTGCGCGATGACATTACCGCCCGGCGTGCCGTTGCGTGATGACGTCACTGCCCGACGCCGTGCGACGTCCAAATTCAGTCGGCCCGCCTCCTGCCCAGCGGATTGGTGAGTATGATGTCGGGACCCGCCCCGCACAACTCCATACGCCTCCGCAGTTGGAATTGGGACCGGCCCCGCGAGGCCGTACGCCTCAAGCCAACACGTTTGGTCGCGCTAGACGCATGCAATCGCATGCTGGCGGGCAGGCCCTTCACTGTGCCTAACGTCCTTGATTTATCTTGTCCTTCATTCATCATCTCCTCATGATGAGGATCAGGTGCTCAGTATAAGTATATAACAAATTATAATAACATTTGTCACTTATTATTTCAACGTCGTACTGAGTCTTCTAATGTTAGGAATATAAATTAGTTTTGAAATATCAAACAGAAACTATTAATAAATCTAATTCATATGTGAAAGAGACATGTTCCCATCAGTATCAGCTGTCAGCTCGGCTTATCTGGGAGCAAAAAGAAACTATCAGAGTGACATTGCACTTGAATCATTGATAACATTTCCATTAATAAAGATATTTATCCCATACTTTCCACGCACGCGGTGTGCATGTTTGTGTACTTTAAGGAAATAACATTTATCTGATAATGAGACAAGTACTAATTTAAGTGTCCCTGTGGCTTTACATCAGAATAAATTGAGGTAAAAGGGAATATTGTACCACTTGAATTTCTCCATTTGTGCTGGCTTAGCAATGCATGAAGATATTTTCTTTTGAAGACAGAATTTGGTATTCACTTAACACGGTCAACCTTTTGACAAGCACCTATCTCTTCCTGTCACAGTTGAAAAAAATGAAAGAACTTTTAAAGAAATGAACAAGGAATTGAATTGCACCCGACATACCTGTATCTATATCACGGCAAGCAGAAAGACAGCTTATTATTCTTCAGGGACTGTTCCATCAATACTGCAAGTTACTGGACAGATTGATGGAGCATTTTCTTCAGAAGAAGACAACCTTTGCCTCCGCAGTTTGTGTGTATAATAAGAGTTCAAGGCCTGGATATTCAATAGCTCAAGGTGCTCGCTCCTGTTATGCTTTTCCCATTCACACTAGATATTTTGGCATCATTTGTACATTTTTGTTTTGCATTAGCATACACTTGCCATGAAAGTCACCTGCACTAACAAAAATAAAGCCCGCATCTCTTAAAGAGGAGGAAACCTAAACATAACACAGCAAAGATTAGTGGGAAGCCAGAGGATTGGGAAGCTTTTAAAGAACATCAGAAGGTAACGAAAAAGGCAATACGGGGAGAAAAGATGAAATACGAATTGTCAATAATATAAAAGAGGATAGAACAAGAGTTTCTTCAGTTATACAAAGAGTAAGAAAGAGGCAAGAGTGGACATTGTACCACTGGAGAATGATGCAGGAGAAAATGATAATGGGGAATAAAGAAATGGCAGAGAAGTTGAATAACTTTTTTGCATCAGCCTTCACAGTGGAAGACACCAGGAATGTGCCTGAAATTCACAAGAGTCAGGGGGTGGAAGCTAGTGGAGTGGCTATTACTAGAGAGAAGTTGCCTGGGAAGATGAAGGGGCTGAAGGTGGATAAGTCACATGGACCAGATGGACTACACCCTAGGATTCTGAAAGAGGTGGCTTTAGAGATTGTGGAGGCATTGATAATGATATTTCAGGAATCACTGTAGTCGGGAGTGGTCCCAGATGATTGGAAAATTGCCAATATTATCCCGCAGCAAAAGAAGGGAGCAAAGCAGAATAGTGGGAACTATAGGCCGTTAGCCTGGCTTCGGTGGCTGGTACGATTTTTGAGTCCATTGTAAAGAATGAGATTACGGAGTACTTAAATGTTCACGATAAAAAAGACCAAAGTCAGCATGGCTTTGTGAAGGGGAGGCCTTGCTTGACAAATTTGCTGGAATTTGTTGAAGAAGTAAATAGCAGGACAGACAAAGGAGAGTCAGTAGATGTTGTATACCTAGATTTTCAGAAAGCCTTTTATAAGGTGCCACATATGAGGCTGCGAAGGAAGGTAAGAGGCCACGGTATCAAAGGGCAGATACTTACATGGATAGCAGGTTGACTGGATGGCAGAAGGCAAAGAGTGGCTTTTTCTGGTTGGCTGCCAGTGACTGTGGAGTTCCACAAGGGTCGGTGCTGGGCCGTTACTCTTCACGTTGTATATTAATGATTTGGACGAGGGGATTGAAGCGTTTGCGGATTATACGAAAATAGGTGGAGGGCCAGGTAGTGTAGAGAAAGCAGGGAATCTGCAGAAGGACTTGGACAGGTTGAGAGAGTGGGCAAAGAAGAGGCAGATGGAATATAGTGTGGAGTCATGCATTTTGGTAGTAGGAATAAAGGCGTAGACTATTTTCAAATAGAGGAGAGAATCCTGAAATTGGAGGTGTAAAGGGACTTTGGAGTACTGGTGCAGGATTCCCTAAAAGTTAATCTGCAAGTCGAATCAGTAGTAAAGAAAGCAAACTCAATGCTAGCATTTACTTCAAGTGCTTATACACAAAAACAGGGATGTAATGCTGAGACTCTATAAGGCGCTGGTAAGGCCTCATTTGGAATATTGTGAGCAATTTTGGGCACCATATGTGAGGAAGGATGTGTTGGCTCTGTAGAGGGTCCAGAGGAGGTTTACAAGAATGATCCCAGCCTATAATGGGCATTTGTCAGCACTGGGCCTGCTGGAAGTCCAGAACAAGGGGTCACAGTTTAAGGATAAGGGGGAAATCTTTTAGGACCAAGATGAGAAAAACATTTTTCACACAGAGAGTGGCGAATCTCTGGAATTCGCTGCCACAGAAGGTAGTTGAGGCCAGTTCATTGGCTATATTTAAGAGGGAGCTGGATGTGACCCTTGTGGCTAAAGGGATCAGGGAGTATGGAGAGAAGGCAGGTACAGCCTCGCGGGCGGTGATGATTTAGGCCCCGCTCCAGGAGCTCTTCGACCCCCGCAACTCGGGCGGGAGAAGTCACCGTTGCAGGAGCCCTGAAAAGCGGTCTCCCTCCAGGGAGCCGCGGGCTCCCGTCCGTCGCCCGCGACCCGCAGCAGCACACCCGCCTCCACCGCTCCACCCGCTCCGGCTCGGCCACTCCTCCGCGAGAGTTGGATGATCAGCCATGATCATGTTGAATGGCGGTGCAGGCTCGAAGAATGGCCTACTCCTGCACCTATTTTCTACGTTTCTATGTTTCTACAGCATCTTCTCCTGAGTTTTGTCAGTGTCTATCCCATTAAGGTCTATGAATTTACATTATTTCAAGTGTTTTAATGGAGAGTACCACTCCATGAAATCATTACAGCACACATATTTCCGAACACAAAGTTCCTCATTATTACACATGCTTCAAAGTCCGCCTGTCCATTGATCGTTGGCAGTTTGAACTTGATAGAGAATCGGTAACTCTAGGCAGGGCTGAGGAATTTTTTTAAAGGAAAGTGATTGTACTTTTGCTATGATCTAGTCGATGTTTCTATGCCTGGCAGGTTCACTGGAAATCATCTAATGGATCCACAGTTTAATCCTAACCAACTTTTTATACAAAGTATAAAAGTAGATTCTATAGTATTAGAGACCTGCTCAATTCATGAGGAATGGTTGAAACTGCAGACACACCTTGAACATAAACAGCAGCAATCCAGTGCATGCATTGGGTGCAGCAGAAGTTGCTGCCTTACAGCACCAGAGACCCGAGTTATATCCTAACTATGGGTGCTGTCTGTATGTGGTTTCCACGTTCTAAGAAGGGTCTCGACCCGAAATGTCACCTATTCCTTTTCTCCAGAGATGCTACCTGACCCGCTGAGTTATTCCAGCTTTTTGGGTCTATCGTCGGTGTAAATCAGCATCTGCAGTTCCTTCCTACACACTCCGTGTGACCACGTTGGGTTTCTCCAGGTGCTCCGGTTTCCTCCCACATTCCAAAGACGTACAGGTTTGTAGGTTAATTGGCTTCTGTTAATTGTAAATTCTCCCTGGTGTGTAGGATAGTGCTAGTATATAAGGTTATCACTGGTCGGTGCGGACTCGGTGGGCCGAAGAGCCCGTTTCCACACTGTATCTCTGAAGACTAAAATATGATAGAAAAATAATATACGATTATCAATGTAAACCGTGCAGCATGCAATGCACTCTGTGAATGATTTCAAGTTTACATGATATGGGTTTCTAAAAAGTAGGCAAAACCAGCTGTAGACAAGGTTATGTTATCCCATAACCACAGCTCTGACCTTCCTTCGATCGAGGGGATTTATCGCAGTCGCTGCCTCAAAAAGGCTGGCTGTATCACACTCATCTCCCTGCTACCTTCAGGTAGAAGGTACAGGAGCCTGAAGACTGCAACAACCAGGTTCAGGAATAGCTACTTCCCCACAGCCATCAGGCTATTAAACCTGGCTCGGACAAAACTCTGATTATTAATAACCCATTATCTGTTATTTGCACTTTATCAATTTATTTATTCATGTGTGTATATATTTATATTATGGTATATGGACACACTTATCTGTTTTGTAGTAAATGCCTACTACGTTCTGTGTGCTGAAGCAAAGCAAGAATTTCATTGTCCTATACAGGGACACATGACAATAAACTCACTTGAACTTGACCACACAAAAGCGTTTAATTCCTAACACATTCAGACATTAATAGTCACGGCCAAGTAAGTAAATAATCAGTGAAGGCGGCTCTGTAAACAATTCCACCCTTATGAATACCAAGAAAAGGCAGAAGCTTTGAGAATTTTTTGAGATCCCTACCTTCACAAAAATCAGTTTTCTACCAATGATATTCACTCAACATGATAACAATCTACCTGAATACAACAAATTCAAAAAGCAGTGTGGGTCTTGATATTCAAGCTGCAGTGCTGAATGTTAGTCATCCAGGACTTGCTCTGCCTCTAGCTAAACTGTTCCAGTACATTTATAAAAATGACATTCATTCACCAATGTGAAAAAAAAATCCCCATTATACTGCCCTCAATCATCAGCAAGTGTGTTGTCAGCACCGTTCATCAGTACTACTTAAACTTCTCAGCACTCCTCAGCTTGGCTTTGACTAGAATCACCTACATTCAAACCTCATTGCAGTCTTGGGCCAAACGTGGAGCAATCTGTACCTGAATGCATGAAAACCTGGACAATATTCAGTCATTTGTGTTTAAGAAGGAACTGCAGATGCTGGAAAATCGAAGGTACACAAAAATGCTGGAGAAACTCAGCGGGTGCAGCAGCATCTATGGTGCGAAGGAAATAGGCAACGTTTCAGGCCAAAACCCTTCTTCAGTCATGTTTTGTTTAGTTTAGTTTAGTTTAGAGATACAGCATGGAAACAGGCCCTTTGGCCCACTGAATCCACGCCGACCATCGATCATCTGTCTGACCGGTCGATCATTATCGACCATCTTCAATCTGAAGAAGGATCTCGACTCGAAACATCACCCATTCCTTCTCTCCAGAGATGCTGCCTGTCCCGCTGAATTACTCCAGCATTTTGTGTCTATCTTCGATCATCTGTTCACAATCCCATTTTCTCATCCCTGCACACTCTGGACAATTTAAGAGGGCCAATTAACCTACAAAGCCGTATTCCTTCAGCATGTGGGAGGAAACTGGAGCACCTGGAGAATGTGCAAACTCCACACAGACAGCACCTGAGGTCATAGAGTGATACAGAACGAGTTGCATTCAATGTTCACAGGTACCAACAATACTCATCTTTGAGTCTAGCTATATTCCTTTGACACTTATTCCATTCCAAATTCCCCCATGATTCAGATTCAGATTCAGATTCAGATTCAATTTTAATTGTCATTGTCAGTGTACAGTACAGAGACAACGAAATGCAATTAGCATCTCCCTGGAAGAGCGACATAGCAAACGATTTGAATAAATAATAATAAGTGTCCGGGGGGGGGGGAGGGGGTGGTGATTGCCAGTCACCGAGGTACGTTGTTGAGTAGAGTGACAGCTGCCGGAAAGAAGCTGTTCCTCGACCTGCTGGTTCGGCAATGGAGAGACCTGTAGCGCCTCCCGGATGGTAGGAGGGTAAACAGTCCATGGTTGGGGTGAGAGCAGTCCTTGGCGATGCTGAGCGCCCTCCGCAGACAGCGCTTGCTTTGGACAGACTCAATGGAGGGGAGCGAGGAACCGGTGATGCGTTGGGCAATTTTCACCACCCTCTGCAATGCCTTCCGGTCGGAGACAGAGCAGTTGCCATACCATACTGTGATGCAGTTGGTAAGGATGGTCTCGATGGTGCAGCGGTAGAAGTTCACCAGGATCTGAGGAGACAGATGGACCTTCTTCAGTCTCCTCAGGAAGAAGAGACGCTGATGAGCCTTCTTGATCAGAGTAGAGGTATTGTGGGTCCAAGAGAGGTCATCGGAGATGTTGACTCCCAGGAACCTGAATCTAGAAACACGTTCCACCTCCGTCCCGTTAATGTGGATGGGGGTGTGCGTGCCGCCTCTGGACTTCCTGAAGTCTACAATGTGCTCCTTGGACTTCTTGGAGTTAAGCGCGCCATGCTGCTAAGTGCTGGACCTCCTCCCTGTAGGCCAGCTCATCGTTGTTGCTGATGAGGCCAATCACCGTTGTATCATCTGCATACTTGATGATGGTGTTAGTACCATGTACAGGTGTGCAGTCATAGGTGAAGAGGGAGTAGAGGAGGGGGCTCAGCACACAGCCCTGTGGAACGCCGGTGTTCAGGGTGAGGGTTGAAGAGGTGTGCTTGTCTAACCTCACAGACTGGGGTCTGTTGGTTAGAAAGTCCAGTATCCAGTTGCAGAGGGAGGGGTCGATGCCCAGGTTACCGAGTTTGGTGATCAATTTTGATGGTATAATGGTGTTGAATGCTGAGCTGTAATCGATGAACAGCATTCTTACGTAAGTGTCTCTGTTGTCGAGGTGGGAGAGGGCGGAGTGAAGTGCCGTTGAGATGGCATCCTCCGTACTCCTGTTCTTGCGGTAGGCAAACTGATAGGGATCCAGTGTGGGGGGTAGGCAGCTTTTGAGGTGTGCCAGGACCAGCCTCTCGAAGCACTTGGTGACGATGGGGGTAAGTGCAACTGGGCGGAAGTCGTTGAGGCTTGCCGCAGTGGA
Organism: Leucoraja erinaceus; assembly: GCF_028641065.1. Classification (NCBI taxonomy): domain Eukaryota; kingdom Metazoa; phylum Chordata; class Chondrichthyes; order Rajiformes; family Rajidae; genus Leucoraja; species Leucoraja erinaceus. The sequence continues at coordinate 46,645,470 of NC_073387.1, forward strand.
GTGTTTTGGCACTGGCACGATGGAGGTGGCTTTAAGGCAAGTGGGGACAACTGCTTGGGCAAGTGACAGGTTGAAGATGTCAGTCCAGACATCTGTCAGCTGCGCAGCACAGGCCCTGAGCACGCGCCTGGGGATGCCGTCAGGGCCAGCAGCCTTACGTGCATTAGTCCTACTCAGTGCCACGTACACGTCGTAGGGGGTGAGTGTGAGGGGTTGGTGATCGGCAGGTAGCACAGCCTTGATGGCTGTCTCTAGATTGTCCCTGTCGAAGCGGCCATTGAAGTGATTAAGCTCCTCAAGGAAGGAGGCGTCGCTGGATGTGGGGGTGATGTTGGAGGGTCTGTAGTCCGTGATGGCCTGGATGCCTTGCCACATGCGTCGGGGGTCGGAGTTGTTGTTGAAGTGCTCCTCAATCCTGAGCTTATGGCAGTGCTTGGCCTTCCTGATGCCTCTCTTCAGGTTAGCCCTGGATGAACTGTAGGCTCGAGCATCGCCTGACCTGAAAGCGGTGTCCTGTGCTTTCAGCAGTAGCCTGACCTCGCTGTTCATCCATGGCTTCTGATTCGGGTATATGGTCACCTGTTTGAGGGAGGTGACACTATTGATGGTGGAGTTTATAAAGTCCAGAACAGAGGATGTGTAGGAATCAATGTCCGTGTGAGAGTCAAGGGTGGCCTGGGCTGCAAACGCCTTCCAGTCAGTGTTTCCAAAACACTGCTGAAGTGTGAAGTCCGCTTCCTCTGACCAGACTTTAACTGCCCTCACAGTTGGTTTAACCCGTCTGATGAGTGGGGAGTACTTAGGGAGCAGGAACAATGAGACGTGATCAGACTGACCAAGGTGGGGGAGGGGGATGGCTTTGTAAGCTTCAGCCATGTTGGTGTAGACTTTGTCCAGTGTCTTGTCTACTCTAGTGGGGAAGGATACATGTTGGTGGAATTTGGGGAGTACAGTCTTCAGGTTGGAGTGATTGAAGTCACCCGCAACAATGAAGGCTGCCTCGATAAACTTCCTGGTAATCAATCTTGACCAGACGAATTGCTGGACCACTGCATTGAAATAAACTCAGCGGGTCAGGAAACATCACTGGAGAAAAGGCTCATTCCTTTTCTCCAAGAAATGCTGCCTGACCCACTGAGTTTCCCCAGCATTTTGTGTCTATCTTTGGTGTAAACCAGCATCTGCAGTTCCTTCTACACCACATTGAGTCTGATTAATGGTCTCGACCTGAAACGTCACCTATTCCTTTCCTCCAGAGATGCTGCCTGACCCGCTGAGAAACTCCAGCATTTTGTGTATTCCTTCCTCCTCCACATTGAAATATGGCTACATGAACAAGTTAGAACAGAACAGATATTGTGTGGCCAGTAACTCACCCTGACATTTTCCAAATCCTTTCCACTGTCAGTGTGCTAGTGAAGGAAGGTTTAGTGTTGACCATGCAGGCTGCTCTCTCCTGGGTGATGCCAAATTCCTCGTGGTTTGAGGGAGTTGTATGAATCCAAGGCAAGAAGGTATGATCTATTCACATTGTGTGTTGTGGTTGAAGGACATTGGAAGACATTTGGGCGTCAGAAGTTGAAGCACACACTCAAGAGATTCACCCTCTCGTTTGCCTGTTCTATGCCTGAAGCATTTCTGGAAAGGCTTTCAAACAAAAAGTCCCAAACCCAGAGCCTCTATCGATTCGGGTCTGAGGTGGCGTTCCGGTAGCTGAGGCGGCACGACTCGGGGCTGAGGCGGCATTCCGGTGGCAGCGACCCGACTCGGAGCTGAGCGACGTTCCGGCAGCTGCGACCTAAATTCGGGGCTCAGCCGCGGGCCAGTGGACGACATCGTCGGGAGCTCGCAGATCACAGGTTGGCGACCTGTTTTTACGGAGCTCTCGCGGCAACAGCTGCATCCGCTGGACTGGAGGGCGGCATCTTCGGCAGCCTCGACCACCCCGGACCGCGGAGCTTGAACCAGCCCGTTCACGGAGCTCGGTTGAGCCACGGGACTGACTTACCATCGCCCGGTGGGGTAACAACAACGGAGGCCTGGATCGCTTCAGCGCAGAGGAGGGAAGAGACAGTGACTTTAAGACTTTTGCCTCCATCACAGTGAGGAGGTGCCTGGTGAACTCACTGTGGTGGATGTTAATTTGTGTTTATTGTATGTTTTGTTATTTATTATTATATGTATGACTGCAGGCAACGAAATTTCGTTCAGACCGAAAGGTCTGAATGTCAAATAAAGGAATCTAATCTGATCTAATCTAGAAGTCTAGAGCCTCAAGTGCAAAGGTACATTCCACCATTTGAAAATCCCCTACACTTGGCACACTGCCTCATATCACCACGAAGTGATCTCCATTTTGTGAATTGTTTGATATCCATTTTGTGAATTTCTTGATAAGTTTTAAAAAGATGATAAAACAGTGGGCTGATGCAACCCCTGTGTAAAGGTTGTCAATGTGGTCTTCAATTTATTTGAATGTTATCGGTTTTAAATGTAAGAACAAATGGTACACATAGAAATTCCTCATACGGAAAAAATAACAAAATCAGCCCGTGATTCAATTAATTTGCACAAGGCTGTTAATTTTGTTTTTAAACTATGTTATTATAATTCCTGCATGAAGTCTGATCATTTCGCTGTAGCAAATCATCAATCAAATATCACCCCACCCAACGCAATCACTGGGTCAAAAAATCTTAGCTCCACACTTGACCATGCTGAGGTGGTACTTTCATTACAGAAAGATAGCACATGAGCACTTAAGGTAGGAAAATTAATTCCATTGTGATTGGCTGTACCACATAGCTCTCTTCTCCTTTCCTCCTTAACTACCTCAAGCTCACTTAAATCTAAAATTGAAAGCAAATAGTCTTCCTTTAGCTGTGCAACTGGAGTTTAAAGGGTTTCTATTTCTGACCAAGTTTACACTTGACTAGTTGCTGTGTGTAATCTGTTTGCGATTGCCTTGATTGTGTTGGGTGCGGAGACGATTACTGGTGTGTTGTTCCAATAGTAGGACCCAGTCTTTGTATAAGAATGGTCCTCCATCATAATAACATGATTTAAAAATGCAATATTATTAAATGTCATCCTCATCGAGTATTAGACTGCAAAGATTTTGATCAAAAGCAAGATAATGGGCATAATTTACTTGAAGGTAAAGCAAACCAATTTATCTGTAGATGGAACTCAAATGATTACTTATTAAATGTTTAAGAAGGAACTGCAGATGCTGGAAAATCGAAGGGAGACAAAAGTGCTGGAGAAACTCAGCAGGTGCAGCAGCATCTATGGAGCGAAGGAAATAGGCAACGTTTCGGGCCGAAACCCTTCTTCAGACTGATGTAGGGTGGGAGAGGGGAGTGGGGAGAAGAAAGGAAAAATAAAGAGGAGGGGCCCGAGGGCTGAGGGAGAGTTGAGAAGGGGAGGAGACAGCAAGGGCTACCGGAAATTGGAGAATTCAATGTTTATGCCGCTAGGGTGCAGACTGCTCAAGCGGAAAACGAGGTGCTGCTCCTCCAATTTCCGGTGGTGCTCACTCCAGAGCGAAGGAAATAGGCTACTTCCTTCGCTCCATAGATGCTGCCTCACCCGCTGAGTTCCACCAACATTTTTGTCTACCTTAGATTTTCCAGCATCTGCAGTTTCTTCTTAAACATTTCTTAAATATAGTGACACCTTAGACAATCTAACACCTTAAAGTGTTTGTGATTCCACATGCTGTCTATTCTAACCAAAGGTTCTCAACCTGAAACATATTGACGTTGTTTCCTGTGTAGGAAGATACTGCAGATGCTGGTTTACACTGAAGATGGACACAAAATGCTGGAGTGACTCTTCAGTCTGTAGAAGGATCTCGACCAGAAAGGTCACCCATTCCTTCTCTCCAGAGATGCTGCCTGTTCCACTGTGTGACTCTTTCTCCGTAGTTCTTCCCTTTCCTGCTGAATGCATACAATGATGTAGTGCTTTTATAAAATAGGGAGTACATTTATGTACTCCCTATTTACTTCACCTTTAATGGGTCTTTATTTTTAGTCAGTAAAAAAAAATTAACAGGGACGCTTGTAATCTATACTATACAGCCTGCTGAATGATTCTTGTTGGAAATTCACTGGGTGAAATTGAATAAATAGTTTCAGATAAACCACTTAATTGTATGCTGGTAGTAGGAAAGTCTTCAGTGATTAGATGTCAACTGAAATCTATTGTAAAGAGAAAGACAGTTTTTCAACAACGCATATAAATTACATTGTGAAACAATGACTCTCGACAACACAATAGGAATGACATCAACTTTTGAAACCCACACTAAATTATTGTTGCATTTTCATTTTGACAAATGATTTTTATTATTCAATATATAATAATGTCCTGTAGGATTCATATGTGACTTAGAGTTTAACTTACTTTGGCAAGAAATATTGAGGTTGATTTGTGCCAAAGAGAGAATAACAAGAGTAGGGCCTCTCAGAAACCAAAGTAGACATCTATGTGTGGAGTCACCAGAGTAATTGAGTCAAAAGTAATGTTTTGTGTTTAGATTTGGTCACCTTGCTATAGGAAATACGCCATTAGGCTCGAATAAGATGCAGAGAAGATTTACCAAGGATGTTGTCAGGAGTTAAGGGCCTGAGCTACATGGAGAGGTTGGGCAGACTCCGACTTTATTCCTTGGAGTGCAGGATGCTGCAGGGTAATATTACAGAGGTGTATAAAATCATGAGGGGAATAGACAAGAGGGCATTGGTTTAAAGTATGAGCGGAAAGATTGAATAAAAACCAGAGGGGTAACTTTTTCCACTCAAAGAGTAGGAGGTATATGGAACATGCTGCCAGGGGAGATGGTTGAGGCAACTACAATCAGAGCATTTAAAAGACATTTGGACAGGTGCATGGATAGGAAAGGATTAGAGGGCCAAATGTGGGCAAATGGGACTAGCTGAGATAGGACACCTTGGCCGGCACGGTTGCGTTGGGCCCAAGGACCTATTTCCGTGCTGTATGACTGGCCAAGAAGCCTCCTCTGGAAGGCAAGGTAAGAAAACCAGATGCTCCACCAAGTCTCCAGTGTGATTAACATTCATATTTGACTATTTTAGTTCAATTGTTAAGGGTGACAATAATCCTTGTTCCTTGTACTTTTACAAAGCTTTCCACAAGAACTGTCGGTCCTTGATTAAAAGCTTTCATATTTGAAGTGAGAGAAATCTGGTTAACAAACAATCTCAACTTTTGAAGTTATTGCAAGGTAATTGCTTTGTAATGAAGAGAAACATGTTTAATTCATGACCAATATGTTTTGTTTTTATTTATTGATATAATGATTTAAAAAGAGAACATAATGTTGCTATCACTCATGAACTGGATTGTATTACAATTTTTCTTCCCACTGGAATGAGTAATAACATTTTGATTCAAACATTGAATGTTTTATATCCCACAAAGCTCATCTTGATTTCCTTATACAGCGCCCTACATAATGTTTGGGACAAAGACTCATCATTTATTTATTTACCTCTGAACTCCACAATTTAAGATTTGTAATTGGAAAAAAAAAAAATCACATGTGGTTAAAGTGCACATTGTCAGATTTTAAGAAAGGCCATTTTTATACATTTTGGTTTCACCATGTAGAAATTGCAGCAGTGTTTATACATAGTCCCCCAATTTCAGGGCATCATAATGTTTGGGACACATGGTTTCACAGGTTTTTTTTAATTGATCAGGTGTCCTTAAATGTTGCCTTAATGCAGGTATAAGAGAGCTCTTAGCATCTAGTCTTTCCTCCAGTCTTTCCATCACCTTTGGAAACTTTTATTGCTGTTTATCAACATGAGGACCAAAGTTGTGCCAATGAAAGTCAAAGAAGCCATTATGAGACTGAGAAACAAGAATAAAACTGTTAGAGACATCAGCCAAACCTTTGGCATACCAAAATCAACTGAGTGAAACATCATTAAGAAGAAAGAGAGCACTGGTGAGCTTACTAATCGCAAAAGGAACTGGCAGGCCAAGGAAGACCTCCACAGCTGTTGCCAGAATTTTCTCTATAGTAAAGAAAAAATAATGATTTAATAAATACCTGTCTGACAGATCAGAAACACCCATGAGGAGTCAGGTGTGGATTTGTTGATGACCACTATCCACAGAAGACATCATGAACAGAAATACAGAGGTTACACTGCAAGATGCAATCCACTGGTTAGATACCTGGAGAGATACCAAACAGACACGAGGCCGAAAGGACACAAAGGTGATCGGACGGACATGACACCGAAAGGATACGAAGCTGAATGGACACAATGCCAAACGGACATGACGGTGAAAAGCCATGAAGCCGAACGGGCATGATGCTGAAAGGACTTGACGTCTCCGGGGACGGGTTTGGTCTGACACCTTGTCAGCCATTGACAAAGGTCAGTGATTGGTCCCTGCATCCATCACATCATTGGCTGGGGGAGACGGGAGGGTGAGGGAGGTGGGGGTGGGTAGCTTGAGCTTGCATTTGTAAAATGGTGGCAGTGACTCCAAGCTGCTGCAATTACCAGAGAGGCAGTGATGTAATGGACGTGGGGGTCTGGACCAATCGCTGACCTTTGTCGATGACTGACGAGGTGTCAGACCAAACCCGTCCCCGGAGACGTACAAGGTACAACAATTTAACTATTTTAAAATGTAACAAGGTACAACAATTCTTGCAGGAAATATAGATTTTGTTTTAAAAGTGTTTTATACCTATTTATTATTTCGGCTTCATGTCCGTTCGACGTCATTTCCTATCGGCGTCATGTCCTTGCGGCGTCCTGTCCGTTCGGCTTCGTGTCCTTTTGCCATTGTGTCCGTTTGGCATCTCGGCTTTTCGACGCGATGTCCATTCGGCATCTCGGCTTTGACTTCTTGGCTTCGGCTTCTCATCCTTCGGCATCCCGTCCGGGTACCGCCAAATGAGTTTCAATGTGTTGAAGAATTTATTATTATTATTGAAATCGTAATTTAACCACATAATATTGGCTAATAAACAGCAAATCAGCAGACATTTGCAGAAACCCGTTATGTACAGAACCGTCCGTGTGCATTGGTAATCTAATGCAAATTTCTTTAAAACTAAAACATTCAATAATTGTAGGCTAAGTCTTCATTTTTTACACTGTATTTGAATACATTTGACTTAAATAATCTATTTCATGAGCTGACACATAGCAATCATTTTTACCTGCAATTTACAGCAATACCAACCTAAAACAAGTTTTGGAAACAATTCAATGGTAATCTCTCTGTGAGTCTTTTAACTTCCATAAAGATGATTAACGGAATGGCCATATATCAATTTATTTTCCTTAATTTTTTTCCTCAATTTATGCAGATTCTTAAAATTTTGCGAATGCGGTTTGTCTTTGACCCACAGTGGTGAACACAGGTCAGCTACGCCTGGCCACATATCTGGACATTCAACTCTACTCATGTTGATATGACTAAATCTTGAATGGGAAGCACAACCTGTGGCCAAAATAAGTTCATAACCATGTTGTAGGAGCAGAACTAGGCCATTCAGCCCATCATGTCTACTCCACCATCCAACCATGGCTGATCTATCTTACCCTCTTTGTCCCATCATCCTACCTTCTCCCCATAATCCCCGACACCGATACTAATCAAGAATCTATCCACATCGCTGCCTTAAAAATATCCGTTAAAAACATCCTTTAAAAATATAAAATCTGTACATGTACAGCAGAGTGGAGATAGTGCAAATTTCTCCCCTGGTCTCCAAGTTCCATACTTATTCTCATTGACCCACACTCTCTTTTCTGCATTGCAACTTTTACCAATACCTATGGCTGTGTTGACCACCCCATGGTGAGCCCTGTCAACTAGCCTCAGTCAGGCAAACGACAACCAGCAGAAACAGTACCAGCGCCACAGCTTGGCGCCAACCCGGAGCATGCGCCCTCTTTGGGGCAGGCACCTACGGATGTCGAACCAGATGGCATTACCCTGCTGCGGACTCCTGCCGACTCAAACGCAAGAAGAAGATGACTGTGCAGCCAGATACAGCTCCTGAGCCAACGATACCAGGATTGTTGGATGATTAATAGGTTATGACAAGTCTGGAGTACTGGAGGGTGATCGATAATCTGGTTGAGGGATGTCAGAACAGTCTTGCTCTTAACATTACAAAGACCAAAGAGCTGACTTTGGAAAGGGAAAGTTGAGATCAGCGCACCTGTCATTATCGGAGGGGAAGTGAGTCCACAGCTTCAAGTTCCTGGGCACAAACAACTCTGATGGTCAGTCCTGGGTCCAGCACATTGTTGCAATCACGATAGCTAAAACTAATTTTAGCCTCTACTTCCACAGAAATGTTTTCCCCCCATGTTGGTGAGAACAAAGAGGCACCCGGCAGGGAAGGGGGGTGTGGAGGGTAAATGCCGAGACGAAAAGGAACGAACACGACTCCAATGAGTATTTTTGTACCTTCATCGGCACCAGAAACATGACGACTTTTTGTGTACGTTGTGCATTGTATGCAAAAACAAAGAATTTCCCTGTACCCAAGTACATGCGATAACAAAGTATCATTGAACCATCGACTTGAATCTGCGTTTTCTCTGCAGCTGTTACACTCTAATGCTGTAACACTGTGTTCTGGACTCTGGTTATTTTTGTCATTGCAAACTGCCTGTCGTACTGTGCATGGCTTGATTGCACACATAGATGGTGTGATTTAACTGGATATCATGTGTTTCACTGTACCTAGGTACAAATGAGAATATGTAAACCCAGACCAATACCAAAACAGAGATTCATAGATTATTTAATATTAAAGGAATTAAGAGATATTGGGATACAGCAGTAAATGGGGTTGAGACGGAAAATTTGGTATTATCGTGTTGAAAAGCAGAGCAGACTGGAGAAGCTGACTGACCTACACCTGCTCCTGTTTTTTTTTTTAATATACAGTACATGCTTTGAAGGTTCAACAGATTCATTCTTGATATGATGGGTTTGGCATAGGAAGAGAGAGATTGGCTGAACATGGCCCCTTCTCTTGACCCTTCAGAAGAATTAAAGGGAATCTCATTCAAACCCACACAAATCTTACGCAACCTGACAGGCCAGGTGCAGAGGTGATGTCTCCGATGTTTGGGATGTCTACAACGAGATGAGATTTCTCTACCCAGGAGGCAATGAACTTTGGTATTTCACTGCACGAGGGCTGCAGTAATTTAGTGATTGAATGTATTTAAGAAAGAGATGGATAGATTTTTATACATTAAACAAATCAACGGAAATGTGGTTAGCAGAGGTAAAAGATCAACCACGGTCTTTGTAAATTGCAGAGCAAGTACAAAGAGTGCTAAAACTCACTGGAGTAACTCAGCAAGTCATGACGCATGTGTGGAGGCAGAGGGATGGTTGATGTTTAGCGTGTAGCTAGCATAGGTTTTTGATTGCAGCCATTGATTGGGAAAGAGCCCCTGATTGCTGTCACACAACTTTTTACTCAGCATTACTTCACTGCGCATAAGACATGCAGAAAGCATAAAATATGACTTTTCCTATTGCTATCACAGTGGTAAAATGACAAAGCAATTCATCATTTACACAGCTGGATTGTACGCCTATCTGGTTGGAGAATGTACTTCTAAAACTAAATATATTAACAATGATAGTGGGTTTTTCACATCAAAGAAGATTCTTATATAATTTAAACAAATAATGATAATAATTATGCTTTTCTGCTGATTTAATAAAGTTGAAATAGATCATACTTCTTAATTTTCATTTCCATTGTACTGACATATTTAATAATGGCCGGAAGCACATTTATTTCTTTGAAAAATAATTTCAGACCACATAAGTAAACAGCTCCTCATAATTCAATAAAGCAACTAATGCATTATGAACCAATTTACTTCCTTACTTGACTTGCAATAAGGCACATTTATAATTTCTCAGAAAGAACTGCCAAATGATAGTGAACTACAGTTGATTAACGGTGTATGATTTATTCGATCCGGTTATGGAAAGCAAACCTCTTATGCAGACAATTTAATAGGAAGTTCCATCAGTAAATTATGGATGAAAGCTGGTGTATCTGACGCTCGATAGAATAATAATTTTGCATACATAGGTTAAAATGTTTAATGAAATCATATGACACGATTCAAACATATTCGGTCATTCAAAATGCATCGAGTGAATAGATAGGGTAAAAATGTAAAAATTAAGTTACATTATTTTCACCATGCAAAACAATGCAACATCTAGAAGCCATTTGGTTGTACAAATTGCATAAATAGCATTTGGCTTGTGCTTGATGCTATTTATGCAATTTGTACAACCAAATGGCTCCTAGATGTTGCATTGTTTTGCATGGTGAAAATAATGTAACTTAATTTTTACACTATCTATTCACTCGATGCATTTTGAATGACAGAATATGTTTGAATCGTGTCATATGTATGGGGAAAAAACAACTGACTGTGAATCAAATCATACCTGATCAGGGATTTAATTGCAAAGAAAATCAGTTTTCCATGAAATGGCATGTTGAGGACTATATTTTTCTTGCTTAGTGAACAGCTTAATCATCTTTATGTTTTGATAGTTGATGAATCAAAATGGCATGCGTGCGTGAGTTTGTTATTCATTCAATAACAATAATGACAGAAGTTATTGAATCATGACCAATCAATGTGGTGGTGAATCCAAACTAGTTCCACATTGTTGGAACTACACGGTAGACTCTCTATAGGGATTTAGAAGCTCGTAAATTCCCACAAGTGTCGAGGACAACATGAAAAACAAATTTCTGAACTACAGCATCTTACTGAATTTTATTTTTGAGATTTAACAGAGAAACACTATCAAACGAGGTGTTTTATTAGAAAATTGCATACTTAGCAATCTACGCGGAAGATATTGGCATCTAGGATGAAACAGTTGCTAATCTATTCTTCAACTTCAAACTGGTAAGTTCTCATTTAACCTTACTATTTTACTTCGGAGTCACGTGAGTGACTACGTGAAGATTTTAAAGATCTGTAATTTCAAGCCGTGGAACAGTCCATGCTTCACTCACTGCCAAAGTCATCCAAGGGAGGAAGTATGTTATCATAATTAAACATGAATTAATTTTTTAAAAACAATAACAATATTTATTTTTTTAAATAATGCTCCCTCGGGCTAAATTGTATATTTGCAGAACTTAAAATTCTTTCTGCAAACACTGCAGGTTTGGCAATCGGCTTGTTATAAAATATTTGGAAAGTCCTTTCCGTAGACCATCCTGCTGTTGCCAGAATATGGCCCATTGGTACCTCCATATTTCTGGCCGCCGATGTTGCTGCTGCCCTGGTGGAGTGAGATTTAAAAATGTCAGTATCCACCCCAGCAGCTCCCAGAACCTGTCTGAGCCATCTTGAGATGGTTTGTACTGACACCCAACCATGTGGCTGTTTGTAGCTAACCCATAGTGCCATTTCGCTCCCTCTTAAGGCTTTAGTTGTGCTAATGTAAAGCAATAGATGTGACATGACACATAAACGGGGGTCAGGTGGGTACGCCCGGAATTCCATCGTCAGTCCCGAAGTTCCCGGTCTGCTTAACCAGCTCCCAGATTCTGAATGTTATCTGGTTAGTCGATATTACCATATTGTCCAGTCTTAGTTTGTCGAGGTACTGGACCCTTTGGGCTGAGACCAAGGCCATCAGCATGGCAGTTTTTAGAGTTAGCTGCTCCAGAGACAGGGATCTGACTGGTGACCAGCCCCTTAGTAATGTCAGGACGACACTGACGTCCCAGATCTGGGTGTACCTGGGTCTAGGGGGATTGGTGTTATAAGTACCCCTCATTAGTTTGGCCACCAGTGGGTGAGATCCTATGGACTGCTGACCTGGTGCCTGCCATAGATAGACTGACAAAGCACTTCTAGCACTGTTAATTGTGCTATAACTCAGTCCTTCATCAAAGTGAAGGCTGGATAGGAACTCCAGGACGTTCCTAATTGTAGCTGTTCTGTATGCTACCCCAGTCCTCGAGCAGTACGCTTCCCACTTCCGTATGCTGGAGAGGTACTGCTCCTTGGTCGATTGTTGGTAGGCTGCCGTGATCATGTTCATGGTCCTGTCCGATAATCCCAGATCCAACAGAGGCCTTTTTAAATTCTGCAAGCCAACAGGTTTATCCTGTCATGGCACGGATGACATGGGGACACAAGATCTTTGTAATTGGTATGTTGTTCATGTAGTAGCTTTAATTGTCTACTTACTAGCTTTTCAATATATTTTTGATTATCAGAGACTTTTAAAAAATAGCTCAAAGGCAATGAGCTGTAAAAAGATGAGCAGGGTGTTTAGTAAGCAGGCCGTCAGATTACCCTGCCTGAGCCATTGTCTGCTCTGCTCTGCTTTATAGAAGTATTCGCAGACACAGAGGCTGCGGTGGAAGATTGCAACCTTCACATGGTCTGCCCTCAACCATCGTGCACAATCAAATAAGATCAAATAGAACAAGTTGTCCTACAACTTTAGGCTGTGCACGCCATATGCAAAAAACATAGAAAATAGGTGCAGGAGTAGGCCATTCGGCCCTTCGAGCCTGCACCGCCTTTCGATACGATCATGGCTGATCATCCAACTCAGTATCCCATCCCTGCCTTCTCTCCATACCCCCCGATCCCTTTAGCCACAAGGGCCACATCTAACCCTCTTAAATATAGCCAATGAACTGGCCTCAACTACCTCTGTGGCAGAGAATTTCAGAGATTCACCACTCTCTGTGTAAAAAATGATTTTCTCATCTCGGTCCTAAAAGACTTCCCTCTTATCCTTAAACTGTGACCCCTAGTTCTGGACTTCCCCAACATCGGGAATAATCTTCCTGCATCTAGCCTGTCCAACCCTTAAGAACTTTGTACGTTTCTATAAGATCCCCTATAAAATTCTATAAGAAGAAGAAGGGCACAGAGGCTCAGCATGGCTGGCCTTCCATATCTACCATACGTTAGTATATTGTGATAGTTGAATTCAAGTGGAAGTTTGGATCCAGAATGTTTTTTGCAGAACCCTTAAAACCATCAGGTGCCTTTGTGGGCATCACTTTGGTGCAGCTGGTAAAGCTGCTGCCTCACAGGGCCAGGTTCGATACTTGATTGACATATGTGTGGAGTTTGCACGTTCTCCCTGTGAGCGTATGGGTTTCCTCCGGATGCTCCAGTTCACTCCCATATCCCAAAGATATACGAGCATGTAGGTTAATTGACTTCTCTAAATTGCCCCTAGTGTGTAGGGAGTGGATGAGATTGTGGGAAAACATAGAACTGGTGTGAACGGGTGATTAATGGTCGGCATGGACTCGGTGGGCAACTGGGAGCTTTTGTGTCTGCTGCTTCGATGTTGCTGGTCCACGACAGATAATTGGTAATAGATGTCAACAACATTACGAACTTGCAGCTCTCAACCAATTCCACTTGGGCACCATGGATGCTGATTGGGGCTTCATCATTGTAATAAAGGATTGATGGTATGGAAGACCATACTGAATGCTTCCACTGTGATTCAAAATACTAACCAAGATACCACCTTTTGTGTCAAGTGACCAGTACTTTGCGGATAATCATTAAGGATGACAAAAGGGCGGCACAGTGGCTCAGCAGTAGAGCTGCTGCCTTACAGCGCCAGAGACCTGTATGGCTGCAGAATGTATGGCTGCAGAAACGTAATTTCGTTTGGACCTCAAGGGGTCCAAATGACAAATAAATTGTATCTTGTATCTTGAGATGCTGACCTTTGGTGCTGCCTGCAAGGAGTTTGTACGTTTACCCTGAGGCCATGCGAGTTTTCTCCGGGTGCTCCGGATCCCACCCATACTCCAAAGACGTGCAGATCTGCAGGTTATTTGGCTTCTGTAAATTGTAAATTATTCCCAGTGTGTGGGATAGTGCCAGTGCACTGGGCGATCACTGGTCGGCGTGGACTCAGAGGGCCAAGGGATTGTTTTCACACTGTATCTCTAAAGTCTAAAGACTTGGAGCAGCTTCCTCAAGGGTCCAGGGAGCTCCACTCGATCATTGTGATCATCAAGCATGACCTCAGATGCTGTCTGTTCAGAGTTTGCATGACTGGGCAGGTTTTTTGCCCGGTACTCGGGTTTCTTCCCACAGCCCAAACTTGAGCTGGCAGGTTAAATGATCCCTTAGTGTAAAAGAATGGAAGTACAGTTGATGGGCATGGAAGGGAGACAAAGTGGCAGGGGTACAGGGAAATAAGAGAGCAAATGGCATAAATGAGATTGTTTTACTGGGAGCTGGCATGGACCAGATGGGCCAAATATTCTTAATATGCAAGTCAGATTCTATATCTTGGCCTAGATCCTAATGAAGACAGTCATTTCTGGTGTTTCTAATAGCTTCAGGACATTGTTGTTGGTGAAGATTCTACTGCCAACATAAACAGTGACAGTAAAAGTCTAACATGTAAAAGATGACTGAATCCAATTATTTTATAAATTGCATTCTTCTGTTGAAAAACAAGATTAAAATTTGTTAAGAATGCCTAAAACTGTATAAATTACCCAATAGAAATTAGCAGTCAGTCCAAATGCCAAGAAACCTCCCTGGTTGGTGGCATTATACAAGCTACATTGTAGAGATAGCTCCCAAAATACTCCCATTGAAGTCATTATTAGTGAATTTCAAAGGCAAAGAACAAAGCACTCCTGATATGCATGTATAGTACTACCAAACATTTCTTGGCAGACTTCAGAAGAGAAAAAAAAACTGCAGTTGCTGGTTAATACACAAAAGGAATACACAAAGTGCTGGAGTAACTCAGTGAGTCTGGCACCATCTCTGGAGAATATGGGTAGGTGATGTTCTGAGTCGAGACCCTTCTTCAGATTGTGGATGGTGAGAACACAACAGTGGTAAGGGCAGGGATCAGAGGGGCGGAGGGATACCCGGGGGAGTTACTGTGGGGGGGGGGGGAGATGGGATGGGCAGGGCCTCAGAATAAAAAGACGTTCCTTTAGAAAGGAAATTAGGAGGATTTCTTTAGTCAGATGGTGGTGAATTTGTGGAATTCCAGGCCAAGTCAATGGATATTTTCAAGGGTACACAAAAATGCTGGAGAAACTCAGCAGGTGCAGCAGCATCTATGGAGCGAAGGAAATAGGTGACGTTTCGGGCCGAAACCTTCTTCAGACTTCAGACATATTTTTAAGGGGATTGATAGATTCTTGATTAGTACAGGTGTCAAGATTTATGGGTAGCAGGCTGGAGAATGGTGTTGAGAGGGAAAGTTACATCAGCCATGATTGAATGGTGGCGTAGACTTGATGGACTGAAAGGCCTAATTCTGCTCCTATGACTTATGAAAACCAGCAGACTATAATTTTGCATGGATGTACAATACAACTTCTTGCATGTGACCATAACACATGGTCAACTATTGCAACATTGCAAATATTTCTGCTATTATCGAGGTTCAGTTGAGCATCAACTCCGACAGTGACAGATATGGGGAGTTAGGGTGGGGGTTCGTTGAAGTAGTGTGGCTTGAAGAGGGGGAAGGGCAGCAGGATCCAGTGGTGCCAATACTGAGATTTCCTATGGGGGAGGGGAGCAGCAGGACATCCGCAGGAGAGTCAGACCACGTGATGTGGAGGCCTTCAACCTGTAACTGGGCCTGAAATCCAGGTGTGTCAAAGGCCCCAGCCGGCAGGGAGAAGCGCGGATTGGCAGAGTCAATGATCACGGCCCACGGCAGGAGTGCAGATAAGGATCGGCAGTGGCAGTGGCAGAGGGCAGTGGCAGTGGGTGTGACCAATGGGCAGTGGGCTGTGGGCAGTGGGGCGTGGCTGGCATGGCCGGGAAGCGGCTGAGGAAGCTAAGCGGGCTGACGGTGGTGTCGGCGATGGCGTCAGTAGGTCTGGCCTGGAATACAGTCTGAAGAAGGGTCTCGTCCCAAAATGTCACCTATCCATGTTCTCCAGAGATGCTGCCTGACCCACTGAGTTACTCCAGCATTTTGTGTCCTTTCTTGGCACACTCCTTTTAGCACCAGTAGTGTCAGAAACTTAGTCTTTCCCCTCTCCCATCAGGCAAAGGGCATAGAGGTGTGAAAGCGCACACCTCTTGATTCAGGGACAGTTTCTTTCCAGCTGTTATCAGGCAACTAAACCATTCTATCAACAACTAGAGAGCGACCCTGAGCTACTATCTCCCTCATTGGAGACCCTCGGACTATCTTTAATCAGACATTACGGGACTTCATCTTGCTCTAAACGTTGTTCCCTTAATCATGTATCTGTTTTTCCATTGACTGGTTAGCACACAACAAAAAGCCTTTCACGATACCTCAGTACACGTGGCAATAAACTAAACTAAAGAAACATTATGAAGCTCGGCTGCTGATTGTGAATATAGACACAAAAAGCTGGAGTAACTCAGCGGGTCAGACAGTATCTCTGGAGAAAAAAAGGTATAGATGACGTTTCGGGTCGAGACCCTTTGTCAGACACTGAACATGGACACATATATTGTACACTTTAGAGGAATATTAATGTTCAAGCATAGATGTGTGGGGGCATTCACATGCATAGATTATATAACTAGACTTCTCTGCAAGAATAAATAGACTAAATTTCACTAATATGCGATCACGGATGCATTTTGACGAGACTGTATTTCAACATAAATTAGCCTTAATCTCGGTCGCTTTTCAGAGAGATTTATCATTGAGATGTGTAATTTGTCAATTTAATTTTCATCATGAAGATTACTGTGGACTTTGTACAAAATGTTTACATGTCCAAATTAATTTATTTCAATTTTTTCTTCATTATTTTCCAGGACTTTTTGTAACTGGGTTTTCTTTTTTTGCATTTATTTTTCTGAAGATTGCAGCAGAATTTGAAGACATATTGTTCGAATATCATTATAAAATGTGGATGCTTTAAAACCAATAGAAGATCTGTACAGATTTTGTGAGCATTTTTTTTTTCCCCCCATTTGCTATCGTAATCTGGGCTGCTAAAATATAAGGAAGATCTTTTCTAATGATGGTTCTTATGAAATAGAAATAGATTTATATTCTTTTGAGAAATAAATTCTTAAAAAGTTACAGTTAATATACAGTTTTTTGTTACAGGGAAAGTTTTTAATTTGTTTATTATTGTGTATGCCTGTCAACTATATAGTCTGTTGACAACCAATTACAATTTTTTGCTTTTGAGAAGATACATTTATGTCACTCTCTTTCTCTTATGGAATATTTACCCATTGCACTTGTACTGCAATAAAAGTCCAAATAATACTGTACTGATATCTAAATAACATAGGTACACAAAAATGCTGGAGAAACTCAGCTGGTGCAGCAGCATCTATGGAGCAAAGGAAATAGGCAACGTTTCGGGCCAAAACCCTTCTTCAGACTGATGGGGGGTGGCGGGGAGAAGAAAGGAAAAAGGAGGAGGAGGAGCCCGAGGGCTGAGGGATGGGAGGAGACAGCCCGAGGGCTGAGGAAGGGGACAACTCCCCCTCCCATTCCCCAGCCGACCTCTCTGTCCTGGGTCTCCTCCATGGCTAGAGCGAGCAACACCAGAAATTGGGGGAACAGCACCTCGTATTCCGCTTGGGGAGTCTGCATCCTGCGGGCATGAACATTGAATTCTCCCAATTTTGTTATAAAAAACTCCTCTCTATCTAAGTAACATTATTAGCTGAAGCAGGATTCATCCAAATCAAGAAGACCCAGAAATTCACATGCAAGACATGATTTTATTAAGTTATGTGCAGAAGAGACGGTAAATATGATGGTTTAATTGTACCGTTCCGGAAACACAACATCCAGGCATGAATTATACCTGCATCCACTTATAACATGATTTCCATCAGGAACCCAAGACAACTTAAAAGTTACTTTAGAAATAGAAAAAAGTCTAGAGAACAAAAAAACCTGTTTCCATGCAACAATCCCACAGTGATCAGATACTAGTGTTCCTTAAGAATACAGCTGCTAGTTTAGCTATGTGTGAAATTCACAAACCATCACTTTGATTGAAATGTGTGCAGTGATGCTGCATTAATAAATGTAACAAAAAGCCTTCAGTATTTTTAGTATTGCAGTAACAAAAGTAAATGTCTAGCAATTAAAAATACTTTTATTCCTGAAAAATAA
This sequence comes from Leucoraja erinaceus, assembly GCF_028641065.1. Lineage (NCBI taxonomy): Eukaryota > Metazoa > Chordata > Chondrichthyes > Rajiformes > Rajidae > Leucoraja > Leucoraja erinaceus. The sequence goes on from NC_073387.1 coordinate 46,663,656, forward strand.
CTTTGTCTGAAATTCCTCAGCCCATAACCACCTTTCCCTGATTGACACAATTGTCTTCACAGCTTGCAAGAAAATGCAAGTTTCTTCAGAACACCGTATTGTGTTATAGTAGAACTATCTGAAGTTGGAAAATGCAGAATCTATTAAGGTAATGGAAAGGGTATTGAGAAAATAGGTTCAGACAGTCAACATGGTTTTCTGACAGGGAAATAAGGTTCAGCTAATTTTTTACTTTAATTTAAAAATACAGCATAGAAAAAGGTCCTTCGACCCACCGAGTTTCCTACAACTTCCCGAGTCCCGTACAACTCTCACCAACTTCTACAGATGTACCATATAAAGCATTTTATCAGCATGCATCACAGCTTGGTTTGGGAACAGCTCCATCCAAGACCACAAGAAATTGCAACGAATTGTGGACGCAGCCCAGACTATCACACAAACCAACCTCTGTTCTATTGCCTCCATTTATACCTCACGCTGCCTTGACAAGGCCAGCAGCATAATCAAGGATGAGTCACTCCCTCTTCCATCAGTTAAAAGGTGTAGAAGTGTGAAAACGCACAGCTTCAGATTCGGGGTGGGAAGTTTCTTCCCAGCTGTTATCAGGCAACTGATATACTTAGACATTGACTATACCCAAGGCAGCAATTAGAGTTATTGACTCATACAGAATGGAAACAGGCCCTTTGACCCAACTGATCTACAAAACCAAGATGCCCCATCTATGCTAGGCCCATTTGAATGAATGAATAAGTTTAGTGGCCAAGTATGTACACATACACAAATTTGCCTTGGTGCTCTGCTCAAAGTAACAACATGACATACAGTAACAATTAAGAATGACACATAAAACATGAAACATTGCTTCCTGTTTGTCCCATAGCCCTCCAAACCTTTCTTTTCCGTGCACCTGTCCAAGTGTCCTCTAAATGCTTTTATAGTACCTGCCTCAACTCCCTCGTCCGGAAGCTCATTCCATTTACCCACCAATTGATAGATTTTTAGATAGTTAAAGGAAACTGTGGACATGAAGTTAACCAGGGAAGTGGCTCCGAGGTAAAAGAGCAGCAACAGGTTTACTGAGTGCCAGAGGCGGCACAATGAAATTAATGGATTACTCCTGCTCCCTTATCAAACTTTTTATGGCATGTTTAAATTTTATCTCGAGCACATTTAAATATGTCATAATCTTTCATTCTTTCAGGAGGCGATTGACATGGATTAGAAAACCTAATAGAGCAAGCACACCAGTCATGGAACACCAATCTACAAGTCTGTTAACTTTCAATTTGAATGGGAAACCTGGGCTGGAATTCATCTCTCCTGCCCCCGCCGGCAGAAGTACAGGAAGAAACAGGAGGAATTTCCAGTTGTCCATCATAAAGGTACAGATCCCGAGGGAAATCTTGATGTCAGCTCCTAGTCACTAGAGTCATAGTCATACAATGTGGAAACAGGCCCTTCGGCCCAACTTACCCCACACCGATCAACATGTCCCATCTACACTAGTCCCACCTGCCAACATTTGCTCCATATCCCTCTAAACCTGTCCTATCTATGTACCCGTCTCATGACTTCTTAAACGTTACAATCAACCCTGCCTCACTTGGCATTTCACCTCCTTCAAACAGCCACCACCCTTTATGTGAAAACGTTACCACTCAGATTCCTATAAAATCTTTCCCCTTTTTCATCTTCCCCAAGGAATGAATGAATTAATTGAATGAATAAGTTTATTGGCCAAGTATTTACATACAAGGAATTTGCCTTGGTTCTCCGTCCACAAGTTACAACATGACATTCAGTGACAGTCAGGAATGACACATAAAATATTAATAATAAAACATTATTGATTAAACATGTGAATTAAAGAAAATACCAGAGCAATAGGAGGCTACAGATTTTTGGTTTATTGATAAGAGCTACTACCCTCTGGTTCTTGATTCCCCCACCCTGGGCAAGAGACTCTGTGCATCCACACACGATCTATTCCTCAGAAAAAAAATTGACCACTCAAGAGGAGAATAGTACATTTCCAGAATCATGGAAAAGTCGGGGAGTTGAAGGAGCAAGACAATATTTAAAAGACCACAAAATGCCAAATGTATCGGGGCGTTGGAACTGATGGTGCTAATGCCCATGTCCCACTTAGGAAACCTGAACGGAAACCTCTGGAGACTTTGCGCCCCACCCAAGGTTTCCGTGCGGTTCCCAGAGGTTGCAGGTGGTTGCTGGAGGTTGCAGGTAGTGGAAGCAGGTAGGGAGACTGACCTCCGGGAACCTCCGGGAACCGCACGGAAACCTTGGGTGGGACGCAAAGTCTCCAGAGGTTTCCGTTCAGGTTTCCTAAGTGGGACAGGGGCATTAGTCGTCAACAGGAGCAGGGGGAAGGGGTTCAAAACTCTTAGAGCAAGACGTGGGTTGACAATTGGTTAAAGTACGGCAGACAAATAATGCTGGCTATTGGGATTGAACATACAAAAGCAGCTGGAAGTATGAAGCACAATGATGTGACAGTGATACCCCTTGCAGAATGGCAAGAACCTCAAACAATTGACAGAGGCGGGCAGGGTGGATAACTGAAATGATTACACTTGATTGCAGAACAAACTACATTGGCACAGTTCACGAAGGCTTTGCAACACGTCCTCAATAATTAGGAACTGCACCACAGGGTTTCACAGAACACAATATCGTTTATGCATGCTTGTTTTTCACATAAACCCCTCGGTTGCTGTTTAATCCGTTTCACTCCATACCTTTCAATAAAGCAATACTGCGCTCACAGTCTGTTCCGTTAACCCAATATAAAAAGCTGCCTGGCTACAAATGGATCAGTGCTTCAATAAAACAAACCACCAATATAAAACAGTGTTCATTAACAGCACAACTGCGAAAATCACTGCTTCTTATTAAATCTCAAAATTAGTTTATATTTAATTGTATTGAATAAAGATCACTTTTCAGCACAGATGGTGTGGGCCAAAGGGCCTGTTCTGTGCTGTACAGTTCTATGCCAAATCTTAACTTGATATATTCTTTCCACTTGCAGTGCATTCAGAAACTATTCAGACCCCTTCACTTTTTCCACATTTTGTTATGTTACAGCCTTATTGTAATATGGATTCTTTTTTTTATTTATTTATTTATTTATTTATTTATTTTTTTAAGGTGTTTAGAAATGTTTGCAAAGTAATTAATAATAAATAATAAATATCACATTTACATAAGTATTCAGACCCTTTATGGGCATGTCCCACTTAGGCGATTTTTTAGGCGACTAGGCTGTTGCCACTTGGTCGCCAGGGTGTCGCCTGTATGGTCTCCTCAGTCGCCCAAAGAGTCGTACCTTTTTTCTTGGCGACAGTCAGTGCCCGTGGTCTTGACGCCAACGATCGTAGCCTGATGTAGGTGCTGTGGCCAGGATGGCGTAGGTGATCATCGATGTTGGCTTCGATGAATTCCATTGCAACTACCTACATCAACCGGCGACAGGTAGTGGCGACTGAATTGTCTTACCTTATCGCGGGTAGACGTAGGTCATGTTGGTGTGGTTGTAGGTGGGTCGCCCAATGGGTCGCCGGAAGCTTGACTTTGACTATCTGGTAGGTTGTTGTAGACATTGTTGTACCGGGGTTTCAGTCGCCAGTTTTTCGGTGATCTGCTACGACTATGACAGTCGCCGAAAAAAATTGCCCAAGTGGGAGAGGCCCATTACTCAATACAGTTGAGAACCATTGGCAGCAATTACAGCCTCGAGTCTTCTTGGGTATGACGCTACAAGCTTGGCACACCTGTATTTGGGTAATTTATCCCATTCTTCTCTGCAGATCCTCTCAAGCTCTGTCAGGTTGGATGGGGGAGCGTCGATACACAGCTATATTCAGGTCCCTCCAGAGATGATCGATCGCGTTCAAGCCTGGGCTCTGGCTGGGCCACTCAAGGACATTCACAGACTTGTCACGAAGCCACTGCTGCGTTGTCTTGGCTGTGTGCTTAGGGTCGTTGTCCTGTTGGAAGGTGAATCTCCACCCCAGTTTGAGGTCCAGAATGCTCTGGAGCAAGTTTTCATCAAGGATCTCCCTGTACTTTGCTCCGTTCTTTCCCTCGATCTTGACTAGTCTCCCAATTCCTGCCGCTGAAAAACATCCCTACACCATGATGCCGCCACCAACATGCTTCACCATAGGTATGGTATTGGCCAGGTGATGAGCGGTGCCTGGTTTCCTCCAGACGTGACGCTTGGCATTCAGGCCAAAGAATTCAATCTTGGTTTCATCAGACCAGAGAATCTTGTTTCTCATGGTCTGAGAGTCCTTTAGGTGCCTTTTGGCAAACTCCAAGTGGGCTGTCATGTGCCTTTTACCGAGGAGTGGCTTCCATCTGGCCATTCCACCATAAAGGCCTGATTGGTGAAGTGCTGCAGATATAGTTGTCCTTCTGGAAGGTTCTCCCATCGCCACAAAATAACTCTGGAGCTCTGTCAGTGACCATCGGGTTCTTGGTCGCCTCTCTGACCAAGGCCCTTCTCCCCCGATTGCTCAGTTTGGCCAGACGGCCAGCTCTATGAAGGGTCCTGGTGGTTCCAAAGTTCTTCCATTTAAGAATGACAGAAGCTACTGTGCTCTTCGGGACCTGCAGTGCTGCAGAAATTGTTTTATACCCTTCCCCAGATCTGTGTCTCGGCATAATCCTGTCTTGGAGGTCTACAGCCAGTTCCTTTGTCTTCATGGCTTGGTTTTTGCTCTGACATGCACTGTCAACTGTGGGACCTTATATAGACAGGTGTGTGCTTTTCCAAATCATGTCCAATCAATTTAATTTACCACAGGTGGACTCCAATCAAGTTGTAGAAATATCTCAAGGATAATCAATGAAAACAGGATGCACCTACGCTCATTTTTGAGTGTCATAGCAAAGGGTCTGAATACTTATGTAAATGTGATATTTCAGTTATTTCTTTTTAATTAATTTGCAAACATTTCTAAGCATCTGTTTTCGCTTCTTCATTCTGGGGTATTGTCTGTAGATTGATGATAAAAAAAAAAATAATTTAATCCATTTTAAAATAAGGCTGTAATGTAACAAAATGTGAAAAAAAAAGTGAAAGGGTCTGAATACTTTCTGAATGCACTGTACGTTCTTATATTTGATGTTCTGTCATACGAGCTCTTGTCAGGTGTTGACAGGAGTTTCTCTCTATGTTTCCAACATCCCAACAGTTTGTCTTCAGCAAATTCAATGCACCCCAGTGATACTGATAAACAGCTTAGAGCACTAGTGACAGCAAAGGCAAAGAGAGCTGAAAGCATGCCATTTATTGTTGAAGGCTTGTTATGCCAAGCCAGTTGTGTGCTTTGATGCTCGGCAACAGCTTCTTTCCCTCTGTTATCAAACATCTGAACAGTCCTTCCATAAGCTAGTGTACTGTTTGATTCACCTCGACCCCATTGAGAAAGTGTACTTTGTCTGATGTGCTACAATGCTGGGAACTATATTCTGCATTCTGTATCTTCTCCGTTGTGTTTCAGTTTGAACTGATTGTATCCATGTATAGTATAGCCGATCAGTTTGGATAGCATGCAAAACAAGGCTTTTCACTGCACCTCGGTAGGTGACAATACGAAACCTAAACTTAAAGCTGTTCTGGTACTTCTGCAACACTGCGGCCTAATCATCAGTGTAGATAATTACTCAGGAACGACTAGTCTACAGAGCATTCTCGGTAATCACCAGCGATCGGGCTTCTTTCAACCATGATCAATGTGATGAAAGATATCAATACTACTAAGAAGCAGCACTAAGTATTCAAATACTCATTTACTTAATTTAGATCTTGGAGAATCTGTGGGCTCTTAAGGCAGCATTTGATCAAATTGGCATCATGAATCTTGAGTCGAATTTAAATTGGTGGAAACCAAGGAATAAACTCTCTAATTTCAATAATGCACCCCACTGTTTAGTTTTGTTTATTTTATTGTCACGTGTATCGAGGTACAATGAAAAACTTCCGGTGTGTGCTAACCAGTCAATGGAAAGATAATAAATGATTACAATCACATCATCCACAGTGTAAAGATACATGATAAAGGGAATAACATTTAGTGCAAGGTCCAATAAAGTCTGATACTGTTCTATGGTATTAACATTGAGTCCTACCAAGTTTCCCTCATCATCAACATTGTATTGTATTGTATTGTATATCTTTATTGTCATTTCCTGAGTATTCGCATACCCAGAGGAAACAAAAAACGTTGCTCAACCAGTGTCCATTCAGTGTGCATGAAAAAATAAATAGAAATGAAAATAAAAAATACATGTCATGAACAAATTTAACACTCTACTAAACATTCAACAGCCGTTCCGACCGGCAGCGGCACAACAGTGGCTCTGCTGCAGTGTGGGGGTTTGTGCGCGATACTTGGCAGGGGGCAAAGTCCATTTAACAGTCTTATAGCCTGTGGGAAGAAGCTGAGGAGCATCCTGCTGGTTTTGCAGCTAATGCTCCTGTACCTCTTCCCAGATGGGAGGATGGAGAAAATGTCATGTGATGGGTGGTAAGGGTCTTTGATGATGGAGATGGCTCTGTTGATACATCTCTTCCTGTATATGTCCAGCAGGAAGGGGAGTGGAGCACCAATAATCCTGCTTGCGGTCTTCACTATCCTGTCCAGTTGGTGCCATTCGTGCGCCTTGCAGCTCCCGAACCAGGAAGTGATGCCGTATGTCAGTGTGCTCTCGACAGTCCCCTATAAAAAGTCCGTAGGTGTGTGGTGGGGAGGCCTGCTTTACGTAGTCTTCGGAGAGGGTGAAGTCGCTGCTGGGCTCTCTTGACCAGAGCTGTGGTGTTGGCCGTGGACGTCAGGTCATCAGACAGATGTAGTCCTAAGAACTTCATGCTGCTGACCCTTTCCACATCAGCTCCGTCGATGTGCAGAGGTGTATGGTGTTGTTTCCCCGCCTCCTGAAGTCAACCACCATCTCCTTAGTTTTTCCCACGTTAAGAATGAGGTTGTGGGATTTGCACCAACCTGTGAGCAGCTCCACCTCCATCCTGTACGCCGATTCATCATTGTCACTGATGAGACCCACCACTGTTGTGTCATCAGTGAACTTGTTGATGAAGTTGTTATTGAGTCTGGCAGTACAGTCGTGTGTCAGCAGACTAAACAGAAGGGGGCTTAGGACACAGCCTTGGGGTGAGCCAGTGCTCACGGCTATGGTTTTTGATGTCCTACTGCCAACCCTGACTGTCTGCTGCCATTGCGACAGAAAGTTCAGGACACAGTTGCATGTGCCAGCATCAACCCCCAATAGCTCCAACTTCTCCACCAGCTGCTGCGGAATGATTGTATTGAAAGCAGAGCTGAAGTCTATGAAGAGGATCCTGGCATAGGTATTTTTCCGATCGAGATGTGACAATACGAGGTTCAGTGTTGTTGAGACTGCGTCCTCTGTGGATCGGTTGGCTCTGTAGGCGAACTGCAGTGGGTCTAGGTCGGCAGGTAGACTATTTTTGATGTGCTGCATAACTAGTCGCTCAAAACACTTCATTACAATGGGTGTTAGGGCCACTGGTCGAAAGTCATTATGGCAGGCTGGGTTTGGTTTCTTCGGGACAGGGACGATGGTGGCACTCTTAAGACAGTTGGGCACTACTGCCTGGCTGAGTGAGATGTTAAAAATGTCTGTGAAGACATCTTTCAGTTGCTCGGCACAGTCTCTTAGAACGCATCCAGGAATGTTGTCCGGCCCTGCAGCTTTGCGTGGATTGACGCTGGCAAAGGCCTTTTTAACTCCGGCTGCGGACAGCCTGAGCGACTGGTCACTGGGAGATGGCAGTAGTGCACGTGTCTGGGTGCTGTTTTTAACCTCAAACCTCAAACATCTTGCAAACTGTCAAAGACCAGAAACCCAACCTGACTGATTACATAAATAGTGATCATTCTGAGGAAGGGTCCCAACCTGTAATGTCATCTGTCCATGTTCTCCACAAATGCTGCCTAACCTGCTGAGTTACCCCAGCACTCGGTGTCCTTATTTTTCAACCAGCATCTGCAGTTCCTTGTTATTACAGAAATCCAATGGCTAGAGGAGGAGGTTAAACGCTGAGTGTCCTGCAACGAGTGACTCTACTCCTGGTATCCAAAGGACATTCCACAATTTACAAGTCAGGTGCCTGATGGATTGCCCGGATGGGTGCAACTCTCCATATGTCTGGATGGGTACAACTTCAACAACATACAAGTCCTTCAACACCACCACTGACAAAGCATCCTGTTTGATTTGCATCCCCATCCACCACCCTGAACATTTATTTGTGGGGGAACTGCCATGAGGTGGGGAGGGGAGTACAAAGGAGGACCCGCTGTGGGGGAACCACTGTGAGGGGGTTTGCAAAATAAAGAATATCATGGTGACTTGTCTCCTGTGACAATAAAGTATTCATTCATTCATTCATTATTCTTTTCTGCCACAAAAATACTGCCGTTTCAGGAGTACATTCACCAGGACAATTTGTCCCGTAGAAACATGCCTAGTGGTTCATGCTCGCTCCTCACACCAATCTGTACCACTTGGAAGGACAGGGGCAACAATGATGTGAGAACACCATCATCTGCAGACTCCCTTTCAAGTCACACACAGGCCTGACAGAAATACTTTGATCTTATTTACAATTATCTCTAAATCCTGGAACACACGATGCAACTGCATCACATAGACTGCAGTGTTCGAGAAAGCGTTTCATCGCTACTTTTTCAAGAACAGATATCACTAAAGTGTGTGGTATTGTAGATAGTGTAATGGCTGTAAGTTGCAGCAGGATCTAGATCAGTTGGTCAGGTGGGATGAGGAATGGTTGATGGATTTTAATACAGACAAGAGCGAAGTGTTGCATCTTAGGTGGTCTAACAAGGGCAGAGATCTAGGGAGTGTTGTAGAGCAGAGGGATCTAGAAGTGCAGGTATATAGTTCATTGAAAGTGGCATCACAGGTAGGTGAATGAATGAATAAGTGTATTGGCCAAGTATTCACATACAAGGAATTTGCATTGACAACATGACACCAGGTGTCGTGCTTGGTGGCTGAGCCAAACCAAACCATGATGGAGAAGGTGAGGATAGACTCTACGATGGCCGTATAGAATTGGACCATCATTGCCTGTGGCAGATTGTGCTTCCTCAGTTGCCGCAGGAAGTACATCCTCTGTTGTGCCTTTTTGACTGTGGAGTCAATGGTAGCCCCCCCACTTAAGGTCCTTGGAGATGATGGTTCCCAGGAACTTAAAAGACTCCACAGATGTGACCGTGGTGTTGTTGATGGTGAGTGGGGTGAGAGGAGGGGGAGCTCTCCTAACGTCTACAATCAATTCCACTGTCTTAAGAGAATTGAACTCCAGGTTGTTGCGATGGCACCAGGACGCCAGCTGTGACACTTCCTGTCTGTAGGCAGATTCCTCCCCATCCTGGATCGGTCCAATCAGGGTTGTGTCGTCGGCAAACTTGAGAAGCTTGACAGAGGTGTCTGTGGAGGCGCAGTCATTGGTGTAGAGAGAGTAGAGGAGAGGGGAGAGTACGCAGCCTTGCGGTGCTCCTATGCTGAGAGTTTGCGGGTCCGAGATGTGCTTTCCCAGCCTCACACGCTGCTTCCTGTCTGTCAGGAAGTTGGTGAAGATTGGGTGCCACTTGTCCTCCTCACAGCTGGGCAAGAACAGGACAGTAGTGAATGGTACAACACTTAGTAGCTTTTTCTGTTGGTGTTTGGGTGTCTGCTATTTTGAAAGAATGCATTAAAAGCTTCTCCCATTCACCTGACAGAAATAGATTGCCATTTTATTAGCATAGGAAGATTGTGGCGAATCTGTGGAATTCATTGCCATAGAACGCTGTGGAGGCCGTCAGTGGATATTTTGAAGGAAGATATATACATATATACATTCTTGATTAGTATGGGTGTCAGGGGTTATGGGGAGAAGGCAGGAGAATGGGGTTAGGAGGGAGAGATAGATCATGAGATCAAAATATCATGTGATAGGAGTAGAATTCGGCCAATTGGCCCTTCAAGTCTTTCATTCAATCATAGCTGATCTATCTCTCCCTCCTATTTCCTATTTGTGACATCTGCGGTATTTTAGTTTCATATATCTGTCCATAAGACATCAAAATTAAATCTGAGGAAGTCTAATTGAAACACCTATAACTACTCATTAGTGAGACTTGCCTCCTGCTCTGAATTCCTCATGTGAAAATTGAGCCTGCCAGTCAAACGAATCAAACTTGTCACAAGGCACATTGAGCCCTAGTCAAATGATATTCCTCATCCATAATTCAGAAGTAATGTTCAAAATTCCATTAGTGAGCAACTCCCTGGTTATTCACATTATCATATTTTAAGCAAGACAGTTTCAGAATTTCATTTTGTGATTTCCATGTCACAACTGTGCAAATATTACTCCAAGTTCTATTTGCACTAATGAGCTGGAAGATAATATGAAATAGAAACTGGGAAATCAGTAGTAAAATCTGGGCCATGAAGTCAAATGAAATCAGTAATAAAATTTGGGCCGTAGAGTCAAATAGTTGTGCAGTCAGACCCTTTAGTTTAGTTTAGAGATACTGCACGGTAACAGGCACTTCGGCCCACTGATTCCGCATCGGCCAGCGATCCTCGCGCACTAGTACTATCCTACACACACTAGGGACAATGTACACTTAGGCCAATTAACCTACAAACCCATACGTCTTTGGAGTGTGGGAGGAAAGCTAAGATCTCGGAGAAAACGCACGTGGTCACGGGGTGAACGAACAAACTCCGTACAGACAGCACCCATAGTCGGGATCGAACCCGGGTCTCCGGCGCTCAAAGCGCTGGAAAGCAGAAATACTGCTGTGCCACCGTGTTGCCCCATCCTCTCGAGACCGTCCCGTCCTCTTTAAAACTCCGTCCTCTCACCTTAAACCTATGCCCTCTTGTTTTTGATACTCCTACCGTAGAAAAAAGATTCCGATATCTGGCCTATCTGAATTTATAATTGTAGAAACCTCAACCTCCTGCCACTCACCTTAAAGCATTATGTGTTCTTGTCTTAGACACTCCAATCATGGGAAGAAGGTTCTTACTGTCTACTGCATTGATCCCCCTATAATCTCTTCTCCTCTTAGGCGTGGAAACAGGCAGTTCGGCGCACCCAGTCCACGCCGCCCACCAGTTCACTAGTTCTACGTTAACCCAGTTTGCATCGTACGCACTAGGGGCAATTTTACAGAATTAGCCAATTAGCCTACAAACCAGCATGTCCTTAGAATGTGTGAGAAAACGGGAGTGCCAGAGAAAATCCACGTGGTGACAGGGAGAACATACAAACTCCGTACTGACAGCGCCCACAGTCAGGATCGAACCTAGGTCTCTGGTGCTGTCAGGCAGCAACTCTACCACTGCGCCACTGTGTCGGCATAACTGTTCAGCTGTGAACTGTTCCTGATTATTGCGAAACAACTGCAATTTTACCGGTTCCTATATTTTCATTGTTACTCTCTCAGATCAGAATCAGAAATTCTGTAAGTGCTGAACTGGCTGAAATAATTAAAACAAAATCACTCATCTTCTGTTATAAATTGCAGTGAGAGCTCAAATTATTTTTTAAATTTACATTCCCGGACATTAAATAATCAATTCATGTCGTCCATCAATCCCTCTGAACTTTGAAGTTCAATGCAACGTAGCTGGTTCTGAATCAGTTATAAATCATTTGTCAGATATGCTATTTAGATTCATGAAGATGGTACTGTAATTTCCAGTGAAGGATCACTTGGAATAATAGTTTTTTTTTTAAAGGGAAAGTAATTCTCTAAGCTTGCAGTTTGGAAACCAAAAGAAAATTACAACTGTTGCATCACTTATGCTGTGCCTGAGCTTTTGCTTTGTAATTCTGAATGCTTTTCTTGTACATATAGTTAGAACAATTAATAGTAGCGAGATTAGAAATGTAATGACATGTCATTGTGTATTTGTGTGCTGACAAATTAAAATCATTAAAGATGATTTAATAGACCACATAGACCTTTGACGGAAAATGCAACTTATGAATTATGCAATGAAATATAAAATAGTTAGGTATAGCTTTCAGGGCTAACGGAATCAAGGGATATGGGGACTTAGTGAGCCAGATGATCAGACAAGTGTCCACGTTAGTGAGGCAGGCTGAAATTAAACGTGATGTTTTCCTAACTAAACTCTTGACTGGTATGAAACCAAGTGAAGGCTTGTGATTATTTTGAAATGACTCTTGCAGTGAAGGAACAGATACAATCCCCTTGAGTGATTATCACAATCTAATGAGCTTTCTTTGTGGTTGCCTTTTCTTTGCTGTTGACAAACTCAAATTGCACAATGAATGATTGCAGACAGGGATGGACATTTTAGAAACGTGCGGACATAAGAAATAAACCAGGAGAAGGACATTTGGTCCCTTGTGACTGCTCTGGCATTCAATAAATTCATGCGGCACGGTGGCGTAGCGGTGGAGTTGCTGCCTCACAGCGCAAGAGCCTCAGGTTCGATGCTGACTACGGGTGCTGTCTGTGCGGAGTTTGTACGTTCACCCCGTGACATGTGTAGGTTTTCTCCGGGATCTCCAGTTTGTTCCCACACTCCAATGACGTACAGGTTTGTAGGTTAATTGGCTTGGTAACATTGTAAATTGGCCCTAAATTGTAGATTGTTGAGTTCTCATGTAAATTGGCCCTAAATTGTAGATAGGTCCTTCTCAACCAGAAGAAGATGGACTTCTGGATTGGTGACAGGGAGGAGGTGAAACGGGTGGAGAAAGACCTGAAGGCGAGGCTGAGACGGCAAGGATGACTACAGGAGGAAGCTGGAGCTGAAACTTCAGCAGAACAACATGAGGGATGTGTGAAGCGGTATGAAGAGCATTACAGGCTACAAGAAGACCAGTGGCCTGGGGAGGGAATACAATCAGGACTGGGCCAATGAGCGAAACCTGTTTTTTTACTAGATTTGATGTTGGGGCCGCTGCCCACCCTCCCCCCTGCTCCCCGACAGACTCTCCCCCTCGTCCCCCGATCCTCTTCCTTGACCTATCTTTGCCGCACCTGACCACCAAGGCTGAGCAGGTGAGGAAGAACTCTGCCCAAGCAAAGCCATGGGTCCCGATGCTGTCAACCCCAGGGGTGCCAGCCAGTTGTGCGGAGTACTCCAGCATCTCTTCAACTTGAGCCTGAGACTGGAGAGGGTTTCTGTGATGTGGAAGACATCCTGCCCCGGTTCCTGTACCAAAGAGGAACCAGCTCCTCAAATGGCTACAGACCAATGGTGCAGACTTCACACATCATGAAGTCCCTGGAGAGGCTGGTGCTCACTCACCTGAGACCTCTGGTTAAACCCCCTACCTGGACATCCTGCAGTTCGCTTACCAAAGATGGGAATTGAAGAAGCCATCATCTACCTGCTCCATCATTCCTATGCTCACCTGGAAAGCTGGGAAGCACTGGCGAGTCATGTTTTTTACTTCTCCAGTGCTTTTAACACCATCGGCCTGCACTGCTATGGAGCAAACTGACGAAGATGCGGGTGGATGCTCCATTGGTGTCCTGGATCACCAACTACCTGACTGGATGACCACAGTATGGCGGGCTGAATCACCTGCAGCTCAACACCGACAAGACTAAGGAGTTTGTGGTGGACTTTAGGAGGAGAGGGACAGTATGCCAGGACGTACAAACACCTTGGAGTGTACCTTGACAGGAAACTGGACTGGTCCAGGAACACTGAGGCCCCGTACAAGAAGGGACAGAGCTAGCTGTACATTTTGAGAAGGCTCCGCTCCTTCATCATCTGCAGTAAGATGCAGTAGATGTTCTACCAATCGGTGGTAGCCAGTGGCATCTTTGTTGTTGTGTGCTGGGGCAGCAGGGCGAAGGCCACGGAATCCAACAGGATTAACAAGCTCATCAGGAAGGCTGGCTCCATCCTGGGGGCGGAGGTAGATTTGTGGGAGGTGGTCTTGGAGTGGAAGATGCTCCTCAAACTGCAGAGCATCTTGGACAATACAGCTCACCCACTCCATGACACACTGGAAGAATTGATTCCTTTTCATCTCTTTCCTGAATAGTTTACTCCTTATTTTCAGACCATGACCTCTGGTTCTAAACACCACAGCCAGCGAAAACATCAAGCCCAAACAGTCTTTGGTTCTTTCACTAAGGGCTCTCATTCTCCTAAACTCCAAGAGAGCACAGAATTGGTCTAGTAGAGCTTAGTTTAGTTTAGCGGTATAGCGCAGAAACAGAACCTCGTTCCACCAAGTCCGCGCCAACCAGTGATCCCCGCACACTAACACTATCCCACATACACTAGGGACAATTTACAATTCTACCAAAGAATGTAGCCTACAAACATGAACGTCTTTGGAGTGTGGGAGGAAACCAGAGTTGCTGGAGAAAACCCACGCGGGTCATGGGGAGAAGGTACAGGCAGGCACCCATAGTCAGGATCGAACCTGGGCCTGTAAGGCAGCAACTCTACCGCTGTGCCACTGTGCTCCCCTGCTTAAACTGGTCTGCTTAATCTTTCTTCATACCAATAACCTGCCATTTCAGGAATCAGTATTGTGAACCTTCTCTGAACTCCGTCCACTCCAGCTATATCCTGCCTTCGTAGTGAGACATGACCCACAAAACAATGCTCCAGGTGATATCTCTTCAAGGTTGTTTCAAAGTGGAACAAGGCATTTCTACTCTTATTCTCAAATTGATAAAGGCCAGCATATTGTTTGTCTTTCTAGTTGCTTCCTCCACTTGCATGCTGACCTTTAATAATGCGTGTTTGAAAAGGTTCCTTCACCACTTGATTAAATAATCCACCATCCTATTTTTCTTCCAAAGTGGATGACCTCATGGTTTCCCACATGCCATTTTCTTGTCTAATTCCTCCTGCAACTTCTCTAGATCCTCCGTACCCTCCACTGTCACGTAACGTTATATATTCAGTTATATCTTGGTTGTTCTGAAGTCGCATGTAGGCCAGGTTTCACACAGGGTAGGATTTTAAGAAAAACACTGGCTGTTTCATGCATATTGTTACTGAGGCAGGCAACTTCTAAGCTATAGATTTTATCTAAATATGTTGAATTTTAAATTTCCCTGTTGCCATGGTTGATCTTGAAATGATGTCTCTGGATCAAAGGCTCTGAACTCTGATTACTGGCCCAATGAATTAAACATTGCAAGACTTCAGAAGGAAGAGCCAAGGATAAACACAGGAAATAACGTTTAAATCTTCAATGGTCATGGGTGCTTTATTATTACATGTGCAAACGCACAGTGAAACTCCTTTTTTCCAGTAAAATATCGCCATACCTGAACACAATCCTTGTAGCAAAGTGTACCCAAACAGTACACTGAAACCGCACGCAAGAGGCGCCAGGTTTTGACGGCATTCGCAAAGTCCAGTCGCGCTCTAAGTTTTACAGGCGGTGAACGATGCAGACAAGTTCTAGGCTGCATCAGAGCCTACAGCCATCACCTCCTTGGAGTTCTGGATGTTCCTTTCCTCACCCATCCACCTTTGCGCCCCAGGGGTGCCTCTCACAGCCGACCTTGAAGGCAGGGAAGGCCAGACACTGGTTCACACTCCTACCAGCTTTGCCCCTCACATCCGTTGCCTCCGTCTCAGCACAAAGAATATAACAGACGCAAAGAATATTAAGACATGGACGCTTCAGAGAAGTGGTTTACCAGGATGCAGCCTAGAATGGAGTATATTAGCAATAAGGAGCGGTTGGATAAACTCACCTTATCATTCTCTCAGATTATTTTCTCTGAGAATCGGAGGCTGAGGGGAAATAGACAATAGACAATAGGTGCAGGAGTAGGCCATTCGGCCCTTCGAGCCGATGTGATCATGGTTGATCATCCCCCATCAGTACCCCGTTCCTGCCTGCTCCCCATGTCTCCTGACTCCGCTATTTTTAAGAGCCCTATCTAGCTCTCTCTTGAAAGTATCCAGAGAATCCACCTTCACCGCCCTCTGAGGCAGAGATTTCAACAGACTCACGACTCTCTGAGAGAAAAAGTGTTTCCTCGTTTCCGTTCTAAATTGCTTACTCCTTATTCTTAAACTGTGGCCCCTGGTTCTGGACTCCCCCAACATCGGGAACGCGTTTCCTGCCTGTAGCGTGTCCAAACCCTTAACAATCTTATATGTTTCAATAAGATACCCTCTCATCCTTCTAAACTCCAGAGTGTACAAGCCTAGCTGCTCTATTCTCTCAGCATATGACAGTCCCGCCATCCCGGGAATTAACTTTGTAAACCTACGCTGCACTCCCTCAATAGCACGAATGTCCTTCCTCAAATTAGGGGACCAAAACTGTACACAATACTCCAGGTGTGGTCTCACTGGGGCTCTGTACAACTGCAGAAGGTCCTCTGATGGAAATCTGATGGAAGTATAGAAAATTATGAGAGGTATAGATTGAGACACAAGGAACTGCAGATGCTGGCTTACAAAAACAGACACAGTATGCTAGAGTGGGTCAGGAATCATCTCTGGAGCACATGGATAGGTGGTATTTTGGGTCAGGATTAACTGATTAGCTTCTTCAAGATCTGAAGAAGTGTTCCAAACCGAAATGTCACCTATCAAGTTCATCCAGAGATGCATGTCTGACCTACTGAGTTACTCCAGCACTTTGCATCTTTTTTTAGGGTTGATAGAGTCTTTTTTTCCAAGATGGATGGGTCAAATGTTAGTGGATATAGGTTTAAGATGAAAAGGGAACGTTTCAAGATGTGTTTTTTTTCCACATAGTGCAATAGACACCTACAGTAAATCTCGCTGCCAGCAGGAGATGGTAGAAGCAGATATGATAGCGAGTTACAGGAATTGCTAATATTCCAAACCGAGCAATTTCCAACTTCAGTTGCAGCTGTAATGGAAGACACCTACCAGTTGTATTGATTAACATGCAACGGAGAAAAATGGATCGTACACGAAAATAAACTTCAGTTAATTTATACAATTAATAAACTATGGTTTGGACGATTGTTTATAGAAAGGATATTAAAGGCAAAAAGTATATGCATCTAATTCACTGGATGATGTAAATCCGTGGGAAGCTTTAGCTACTGGAAGAGAGCCGAGACTCTGGAATATAACATTCTTTTGGCAATAATGCAGACCAGGCAGTAGCGATTCAGCAGCCGTTTGGCAATTTGTCTGATTTTCCTTTCCAAATGAACATTAATTTTTTGAAATCAGTAACAGCATCCTCTGGACATGCAATGCGTTTACCGTCACTCCTGGCAGGCTGCAGGCCTGGCTTGCCCACCATGGCACCAGTGAACCCGCCTGGAGTGGGGAGCCTCGTCCGAAGCTCGTCTCCTGCCCGTCCACGAAGCCCGGGAACCGGAGAGGAGGAGGGCGGAGGGTGTCGGCGGCGGTGGACAAAGGGCTGGTAAGAAAGAACCGGGGGTCTTATCACCTGTGGCTTCAAGGTTGGCTGGGGGTGGCACCGTCCCCCTCCCGGGGCATATAGACTGAAGGCCGGGTGGTTCACTGGCAATCCGGGTGGACACAACGGCTGCAACAGGAGTTTATGATCTGCTGCAACTGGGACTTTGGAAATGGTGCCAAAACCTGGCACCTCTCCCATTGTTACTCAATAGGATGTTTTTATGCATTATGCACTTAACCGAGGATTGTATTTATGTATGGTATTTATCTTACTGATCCGTAAGCGAAAAAAGAATTTCACTGAAGCTTGGTACATGTGATAATAAAAGAGCCAGTAAACCATTGAATCTTTGGAATGAAGAGTTTAATTAGATAATTTAGATAAGACTGAAGGTTCAATGAACTTGGGTGCATAGCTTTGAGCCTGAAGAAGGGTCCTGACTCAGAATGTCACCCATGTTTTTTCTCCAGAGATGTTGCCTGAGCCGCTGAGTTACCCCACCAACACTTTGTGTCTATCTTCGGTTCTGCAGTTCCTTTCTACACATGCGTAACTTTGCAATTAAAACCTTTTAACGCTTTAGCAGCCCACCCACGTTCACACTGGACTGATCATCATGGACATAT
Source organism: Leucoraja erinaceus (assembly GCF_028641065.1). Taxonomy (NCBI): domain Eukaryota; kingdom Metazoa; phylum Chordata; class Chondrichthyes; order Rajiformes; family Rajidae; genus Leucoraja; species Leucoraja erinaceus. Next base: position 46,681,761 of record NC_073387.1, read on the forward strand.
TGTCAAACCTCAGGCCCGATGTTATGCTGGGGTGAAGACCAATTTATGCAATGCAATTTATGCAGCGCAAGGGCTCCTGACATTATTGGCCCTACAGTGACAACTGGATTTCACCTTACGTCCCAACACATGAGGCAGAAATGAATGGATTAGGTTTTGATGAAATACATTTTGAGGAATCCCCTTCAAACCTGACAGGACTAAGCCAGAAATGTAATGTAAACCTTACTGCATTATCACCGTGCATATACAACCAGGGAAGAGCTACATGGCATTCTAAGTGCAGAATAATATCTCTTTCCGTGATGCATGTTTACTCAAGGATCTGTAGCTCTGTAGATAGGCAAAAGCTGGAGTAACTCAGCGGGTCAGGCAGTATCTCTGGAGTAACGGAATAGATGACATTTCGGGTCAAGACCCTTCTTCAAACAGCTCTGTAGTTTTCCATTAACATAAAAGCTCCCAAAGAAAAAAGCCAATGGAAAGATATCATAGCTTTTCTTTCAATCCCTTATATATAACACAGTATTGATTTTTTCATTTATAAAACAGCATTTTCGATTTTCCATCATCTGCAGTTCCTTCTTTTAACACAGTATTGTGATTTGTTTTAGTGTTGTTCCCTGGTGGTCACGGTGGCGCAGCGGTAGAATTGCTGCTTACAGCGAATGCACAGCGCTGGAGACCCGGGTTCAATCCCGACTACGGGTGCTGTCTGTACAGAGTTTGTACGTTCTCCCCGTGACCTGCGTGGGTTTTCTCCGAGAACTTTGGTTTCCTCCCACACTCTAATGATGTACAGGAATGTAGGTTAATTGGCTTGGTAAATGTAAAAACTGTCCCGAGTGGGTGTAGGATAGTGTTAATGTGAAGGGATCACTGGTCGGCGCGGACCCAGTGGGCCGAAGGGGCTGTTTACGTGCTGTATCTCTAAACTAAACTACACTAACGAAAAGCTGATTGATCAGCCCCATTGTTTCCAATTATTTATTTTACATGCGGCTCTCAATCTCTGTTGCAGTGCCGAGCTGCTGACTCAATCCCTAGTTATTTGAACTGCCCACCTCCTTGATGTCATTGCCGCGTTTAGGGTTTCCCCAGGACCATGATTGTTCATCCATGGCTGTCACTAGCAAGACCATAATTTTCTAATCTTAAAGATAGGCACAAGATGCTGGAGTAACTCAATGGGTCAGGCAGCATCTTTGAAGAAAATGGATAGGTGACGTTTCAGGTCGGGACCCTTCTTCAGACTTAACCTGGCCTTCTGAAAGGGGTGCAAACTTCTGCAGTCCTATTATAGACCATAGCCTGACATCGGTAGTGGGGAAGGTGCTTGAGTCGATTAATAAAGATGTAACAGCAGCGCATTTGGAAGGCAGTGACAGGATTGGTTAAAATCAGCATGGATTTATGAAGGGGAAATCGTGCTTGACTAATCTTGGAATTGGAATTTTTTTGAGGATGTAACAAGTAGAATGAATAAGGGAGAGCCAGTGAATGTGGTGTATCGGTATTTTCAAAAAGCCTTTGGAAAGGTCCCACACAAGAGATCACGGTGCACAATTAGAGCACATGATATTGGGGGTATGGTATCGACATGGATAGAGAACTGGTTGGCAGACAGGAAGCAAAGAGTAGGAATTAACGGGTCCTTTTCAGAATGGCAGGCAGTGACTAATGGGGTGCCACAAGGCTCAGTCCTGGGACCCCAGTTATTTACAATATATCCATGATTTAGATGAAGGAATTAAATGTAACATCTCCAAGTTTGCGAAGGACACAAAGCTGGGTGGCAGTGTGAACTGCGAGGAGGATGCTATGAGGTTGCAGGGTGACTTGGATAGGTTGGGTGAGTGGGCAGATGCATGGCAGATGCAGTATAATGTGGATAAGTGTGAGGTATCCACTTTGGTGGCAAGAACAAGAAGGCAGATTATTATCTGAATGGTAATAATGGTCTGATGAAGGGTCTTGACCCGAAACATCACCCATTCCTTCTCTACAGAGAAGCTGCTTGTTCCGCTGAGTTACTCCAGCTTTTTGTGTCTATCTTCGGATTAAACCAGCATCTCCAGTTCCTTCCTACACATTATCTGAATGGTGTCAGATTAAATAAAAGGGGAGGTGCAACGAGTCCAGGGTGTTCTTGTACATCAGTCATTGAAAGTAAGCGTGCAGGTACAGCAAGCAGTGAAGAAAGTAAAGGGCATGTTGGCCATGATTGCAAGATGATTTGAGGATAGGAGCAAGCAGATCCTGCAGTTGTACAGGGCCCTGGTGAGACTACAGTATTGTGTACAGTTTTGGTCTCCTAGTTTGAGGAAGGACATTCTTGCTATTGAGAGAGTGCAGCGTAGGTTCACCAGGTTAATTCCTGGGATGGCGGGACTGACATATGAGGAAAGAATGGATCGATTGGGCTTATATTCACTGGACTTTAGAAGGATGAGAGGATATCTTATTGAAACATAAAATTATTAAGGGATTTGAATAATATATGAGATGTAGGAAAAATGTTCCCGATGTTAGGGGAGCCCAGAACCAGTGGTCACAGTTTAAGATAAGGGGTGGGCCATTTAGGACTGAGATGAGGAAACACTTTTTTACCCAGAGTTGTGAATCGGTGGAATTCTCGGCCACAGAAGGGAATGGATGCCAATTCACTGGATGTTTTGAAGAGAGAGTTAGATATAGCTCTTCGGGCTAAGGGAATCAATAAATATGAGGAGAAAGCAGGAACTGATTATGAATGATCACCCATTATTACGTTGAATGGCAGTGCTGGCTCGAAGGGCCGAATGGCCTATTCCTACACCTATTTTCTGTTTCTATGTTTATTGGAGTTATTTGACAGTCAAATTCAAAATTGTTGCTTAATGATGAATAGGAACAAGGAACAACTTCCAAGTCAGGAATGTGTTTGAAATGGAGGAATTGGTGATCTACCCCTGTGTCCACTACCCTTGTCCTTCGAGATGTATATGAAGGAGCCTCAGATGCTGGAAACTGCAGGATCAAACAGGCAGTGAGAAAGGGGAGATAAAAGAGTCAAAAATCAGTAAGCAGTGACGTAGGATTGTCTTTCACACCCGAAGAATATACGCACTAGTATTCACCAAGGAATTAGAGCAACCTTTTTCAATATTTATTAATAAAATGGAAGATAGACACAAAATGCTGCTCAACGGGTCAGGCAGCAACTCTGGAGAAAAGGAATAGGTGACATTTCGGTTCGGAACGCTTCTTCAGACTGAAAGTCTACACGATGGAAGTGATATAACCCGCCAAAGTTAGGAAACCAACTATTTTCAACCTGGCCATTTAATTAGATTTTCAATTTTTGGTAGCATAAATTTCTATTTTAAAAAGCAAAAGGTAAATATTCATATTTCTTATAATGCAGAAAAACAATTTCTTCAAATGTATCTTAGTGCAGCAAATTTTAAAAATGTTAAAAACTAAGTAAGTGGGAATAAAATAAGCAGGAACACATTTGGAGATAACGTTACTAAATAGGTAGCTGATAACATCAAAATAAATGGGCTTGTATAAAGTAGCCTGTTAAGTGTGACACTAATTGAAAGATATAGAAAGCAGACTGAAAGTCTGACGAAGGGTTTCTACACGAAACATCACCTATTCCTTTTCTCCAGAGATGTTGCCTGATCCGCTGGGTTACTCCAGAGTTTTGCGTCTATCTTTTTGTCCTTCATGACTTGTTACATCACAAACTCACCAATCCCATTTTGAAGTGAAAAGCATGTCTGATAAATTTGTTAGATTTCTACAAAGACGTCACAAGCAGAGTTGGGAACTGAAAGGCAGTGCAGGCTTGAGGAACTGCGCAGCGCATTCTGGTTCCTATTTCATAGAAACATAGAAAATAGGTGCAGGGGTAGGCTGTAGATCAGTCTAAATCACTGTTCTTAATCCATGTCGGGTGTTCGTAGAGGCTGTAGATCAGTCACTGTATTCCTACTCCATGTCGGGAGTACATGGAGACCGTTACTGAAGCAGGTCTTGGCGGTCGGCATGGGGGCTGCAAGCAGGGGCTTGATCTGCAGCTTGGTTACCTCATCGTTATTATAACAGATTTTGAAGTTTAACAACGTTGTTATTTTCACAAATTCATACATAGGCTATTTGGCCCTTCGAGGCAGCACCGCCATTCAATATGCTCATGGCTGATCATCCAAAATCAGTACCCTGTTCCTGCATTCTCCCCATATTCCTTGATGTTTCTTTGTGTTCCTGTGTCCATAAATGGAGCTCAGCGGTGTTGTGTTTGACGGCTAATAACTCACAATCGACGTAGATAGACAAAAAATGTTGAAGTAACGGTGCTGTGTTCATCTGAAGAGATGAGTGACTAGATGCTCCCTCAGTGCTTGCCGTCAAAAGTTGTTTGAGCAACTTGGCATCTTGCATTGCACTTTCAAGTTGAACAGCTAATTCTTGTGCCTTTTCGAGTTTGAGATTATCATCCTCCATTAGAAGGCGCTCTCTGATCCGCGAGATAGAAGTCATTTCTATCAGCTGGTCTCTCACCAACTCATCAGTCAGTGTCCCAAAATTGCACTTTGCACAAACAAATTGCTTCACTGGTTCGCCATGTCCCTGTGAACGCTGACAAAAATCTATCATCACACTTGTCTTTGGGCCAAAATATTTGCAAAGTGCAGTAACAGCATTACTGTACTCACTCTGTTGCAGCACTATCCAAATGCGTGAAGATCCACTGTCCCTCCGTTCCGAGGCAATGCAGCAGGATCGCTCGGTGGCGAGCGTCCGATATGGCCTCGCCGTCCAGGCCGTCCGATGGTGAAACTTTCGAACCATTGTGTCCATGGTACAGGAGACTCTCCTGGGCTTTCCAAGAATGGAGGTGGGCCAGCGAGAGTTAAACTAGCCATCCTCGTCGCCAGATGTTGTGTTTGACGGCTAACAACTCACAATTGACTCTTATTGTTCTGAGCCCCTCAGTGTCTTTATTTCAAGATAAAAAGGCTGCCTCAAAACTAGTCAAGATGGCCCCGGACTCATTCCGAGAAAAACATACATTTCGGGGCAGAGCCCCCTAGTGGTGACTGTAAGGGCAGTTTACCCAGACACAACAAGCAGCTCAACATTCTTTCAACGTAGATAGGCATAAATTGCTGAAGTAACTCAGCGGGGTCAGACAGCACTCTGGAGAAAAGGGATGGGTGACATTTTGGATTGGGACTCGTCTTCAGACTGAAAGTAGTGGGGAGGGAACTGGAGGTAAGAAAGGTCAGAGCAAAGCAGGGCTGGCAACATTCTCTCAACATGATTTCCTTAGAAAACAATAACAACAACAAAAAAAAATTAGCCTTTTTATAATTAAATAATATAAAAGCTCGCTGCTTGTTTGAAGGCAATAATATTCAGTTATTATAAATGGCAAAACTGCTTCAAATCCATGGAAAAGTGGTAGATAGACACAAAATGCTGGAGTGACTAAACGGGGCAGGCAGCATCTCCAGAGAGAAGGAACGGGTGACATTTATGGTCAAGACCCTTCTTCATTCAGGCAGGGGAGAGGAAGCCTAGAGACATGGAAGGGTAAGTTGTGAAAATGACAGATCAAAGCCGACGATGATCAAGGAAGTGTAGAATGGTTCATTGTTAGCTGAGGGGAAGGTGACAATGCCGCACACAATTAGTAAAATTAATCAGGAGGATAGTGAAACTAGTCAGAGAACGAGGGTGGGGGAGGGTTGGTTATTTGAAGTTAGTGAAATCAATATTCATATCACTGGGTTGTAAGCTGCCCAAGTGAAATATGAGGTGCTGTTCCTTCAATTTGCTCATATGTGTGCATGCCTGTGTACAGTGTATTCAGAAAATATTCAGAGCCCTTCACTTTTTCCACATTTTGTTACATTACAGCCTTATTCTAAAATAATATTAAATTCATTTTTTTATCATCAATCTACACACAATGCCCCAGATTGAAGAATTGAAAACAGGTGTTTAGAACTTTTTGCAAAGTAATTAAAAAATAAATAACTGGACTGAAGCAAAGAATTTCACTATGCCTTATCACATGTGACAATAAACTATTCCATTCCATTCTTAAACACACATTTCATATTTTATCACTGGCTAGTTATTTTAATGGAAGTGAAACCCATAACCTTTTACTGAAAATAATCCAATATATATCATGCCAATATAGCATGCAGTTATTTTTTTCATTATATAAAATAAACTATTCTTAATGAAATGCCCCAAAAGCACATAAACTTCACAATGTAATCGGTGCACATTGGAAATGATATTACCTTTCAAAGCACAGAAACAAACTAGTTAGGCCAACGGGTCCTGGTCTTTTCTCACCTCCAGCTTTGTACCTCCACCCCCTCCACCCCCATAATGTCACCCATCCTTTTCCCCCCACAGATGCTACCTGGCCCGCTGAGTTACTCCAGGCCTTTGTGACTATCTTCAGTATAAACCAGTATCTGCATTTTTTTTGTCTCTACAAGCTATTTTATTTGCAGCTTCAACCTGACAGTTTGATTACATTTTCAATATATCGCAGAATAAATTTATATTTAAAAAAAGTAAAAGGTACATATTCAACATATTCTTTATAATGTAGAAAAAATAATTTCTTAAATGTTTGGAGTAATACATTTAAAATATATATATATATAAAATCTAGGATAGTGGGAATAAAATAAGCAGGACACATTAGGGGAAAATAACATTACTAAAGATGTGCCTGATAACATCAAAATAAATGGGATTTGTAAAAAGTAGCCTGTTAAGTGTAACACTAATTGAAAGATATGGATAGCAGACTGGCTCCTCTAACACAGCTGTGATGCCTGCTTATGGTGTACTAAGAGCTTTGGGCCATTATGTTTATCAAAGATTAAATCAAAATAAGAAGTGCATCTATTATCACAAATCGCTTTTATTATCTTCCCAAGCATTTATTTTTTAAGGATAGCTCAGTCTGTACAATCTGATTTCTGCTGGTTTGTATATGGACCATAATATGTCCATACTCATTTATCATCCCATTGAATCAGCCTTATTAATGTAGAGATTAACAAGTCGAGCAATAAGTCTGTGAACCGATTTAGAGTCCCGTTGGCACAAGGAAGATTGCTTTTTCATAATTACAGTTCCGAGATATTAATTCTCAAACTGGAGTAGTCCTTTCACGACAATCATGAGGTGTTTAAGGAGTATTGTAACCAGGCTGAAGATATTGTTACAGTTGCTTTGAAGATTCCAAATGCTTGAAAATGGATCAATGAAAATGAGCAAAATATTAATAACAAAACTATCTCTGATACAATACAATACAATACAATATTTATTACATGTCATTTGAACCTCAGTGAGGCTCAAACGAAACTCAGTTTCCACAGCCATACAAACAAAGACAATTCCTTCAAGACATACAAACAATTCAATTTACACAAACATCCATCACAGTGAATCTCCTCCTCACTGTGATGGAAGGCAAAGTCTTTTCTCTCCCCTGCACCATTTCTCCCCCGATGTCGAAGCCCCAGGCGGGTGATGGTAAGTCCAACGGCCATTTAAGGCCGCGCCGGGCGATATACGGCCCCAAAAGTCACAATGTTGGAGCCCCCGGTGGGTGCAGGAATGTCCCGCGGCCATTAAAGCCGGGCAGGGCGATGTATGGCCCCGTTCCGGGTCATTCCAACCCCGCGACACGGGCTGGAGAAGTTGCGTTGTGGGAGCTCCGAAAACCGGTCTCCATCCGGACCCACGAGCTCCCGATGTTCCAGTCCACGGGTCTGCAGCTGGAGCCTCCGGGGTAGGGCCGCAGCAGCGAGCCACCACCGCTCCCCACGCTCCGAGGCCGGCCAGCCCCACAATGGTAAGTCCGCAGTTCTGCGACTGGAGCCCCCAGGTCATTCCGGCTGGAGGCCGCTCCAAGGTGCTATGCCCCAACGACAACGGAGACCCGACAGGAAAAAGGTCGGGTCTCCCGTGCAGGGAAGAGACTATTAAAAGTTTTCCCCCTCCCCCACATATGCACAGTTAAAAACAGTATTAAAAAACATGAACAACTACATTTAACTAGCCAAAAAAAAGAAAAAAGACAGACAGGCTGTAGGGGCCGCTGTAACGTGAGTCGCGCCACCACAGGAAAGCTTGCAAATAACCTGTGATGACCATTACAGAACTTACAGTAACTAAAGAGAGAGACAAGATGAGTCAAAAGCAAACTGCAGGAAGAACCTAGTGGGTCAGGCAGCTTCTGTGGTGGGAGATGGACAGCCAACGTTATGGGTTGGGACTCTTCTTCAATATAAAGAAGGGTCCAGACCCAAAATGTCATCGGTCCACTTCCTTGTGCAAATGCTGCCTGACCCATCGAGTCCCACCAGCAGTTTGTTTTTCACTTAACAAAAGGGAAGTGTTTATTGACACAAGGCAACAATAATATTAGTCACAAAGAGCCTTTTCGTATATAAATTAATGTCAAGCCCATTGCTGGTACCTTGCGGTTCCTAGCTGTTCTGTTACTTGATTAACCTCTTAAAGTATAAAAAGATCAAACGTTGCCATTTTCGTTGAGCATCATCTCTTTATTGAATCTGGCTACACTTTACTGAGACTATAACATCTATCCTCCTATGAATGCTCATATCATCATCTTCCAAGTGCAAACACCAGCTGTGACATTGACATTAATATCTTGCCAATTGTTACATCTACATGGAAATGAAATTGCTACCACACTGACATGAATGATAGGTGACATCACTCTCTTGTGTCTGCGTTGTGGATGAGCAACGTAAGACAAAGTACAAGCTGTCAAGATAACTGCCACAGGGAACTTCTACATAAACAGTGAGGCACAGCAGCAGTTGGGATTAAGTAAGCAACACGGGCGATTAGGTGGAGGAGTACGAAATAGATTCACTGAACTTTCAAACTCAATATGAATTTTTTAACTACTTCCAGTAAAGTTCTTTTATAGATCTCCATCTTCTATTACAGATAATCTTTCATGAAATGCGACATCTTAAACCGGGAGCAAGTCACGAAGAGGCATATACTAAGATGACGACAGAGTATAAGTCATTCTTGGAGCCACCAAATTATGCATTGGAGATAAAGGCCCTTCGGCTCACCATCTCCATGCCCAACAGCAAGAAGCATCCTTCCATATTAATCCCATTAATCAGCACTTGGTTTTACTTGGTTTTATTCATCATAAGATGAATTGTGAATACATTCCTAACATCTTATCAATTTATAGCCTTTGGTTCTCTTATGATGATAAGGGTAATAACTCATGGCTCCCAATCAAAAATTGATGAGGTCAGTTATAATAACTGAGTTATTATGCCTCTCATCAATTTTTGAATGAGAGCCAGTCTATTATATAGTTGCCTCACCCCATTAATGGAGCTATGGCTGGTCGCTCTTTCTGCAGGTATGGCTACATAATCTTTGAAATATTTCTTAACATAAATTGACATCTCTGTTTACTTATGTGACGTAAAAGATTGCATATTAAAATTATTTATTAGCTGTGTAGGGCTTTGAGATGCCCTGCAAGTGAAAGATGTTGCATCAGCACCAGTGTATTCTTCTTTCTTTAACAAACTGAAGAATAGGTGGAGTTCCTCTTTTCCTCAAACTGGACATATGGTAAATTGGAAAGGATTGTAAAGAGAGCCTAAAAGAGTTTCTAGCAAGTAGCCTAGTGTTGTCAATTTATAGCCTTTGATTATCTTATGATGATAAGGGTAATAGCTCATGACATGCTGAGTTATTATGCTTCTCATTCATTTAGCAAGTAGTTTTGAACATGTAGTGCTGAATGTAACCATTTGATAATATTTCTTTGTTTTACTTAAATTATGATAGCAGATATTCAATTTCATGGCTATGCCAAATTAACAAGTGTATAATTACTTGAATATATTTTCGTAAAACATTTGTCGAAAGTATGTGTAACTTAATTTAACAATAGAAGATTGCATAGAATCTTACAACATAGTTCGAAACAGTTTGGCCCATAATGTTGTACAATTTATTTGTCAGAGCTACACTACAGAAGCTCTAACCATATAACATTATGGTTTCAGAGTGTCTCCGAGGATCCTCCAGTGCTTCTACGCAGCGGCCGGCCGAACGCACTATGGGAACTTCACTTGCCCCCTTGCAGGAACTATACAACAGGAGGTGCAACTCCAGAGCAAATAAAATCATGGGAGACCCCTTCCACCCCTGCAACGGTCTGTTCCAGCTGCTACGGTCAGGTAAACGCCTCCGTTGCCATGCGGTGAGAACGGAGAGGTTGAGAAGGAGTTTCTTCCCAGAGGCAATTCGGACTGTAAACGCTTATCTCACCAGGGACTAACTCTACTGAACGTTTTTCCTTCCATTATTTATTATGTAAAAGAATATGTGTGTTATGATTGTGTTTATAATTTGTTTGGTTGTTTTGTTGTTTGTCTTTTGCACAAAAGTCCGCGAGCATTGCCACTTTCATTTCACTGCCCATCTCGTATGTGTATGTGACAAATAAACTTGACTTGACTTGACTTAGAATATCTTTCACTGTTCCAGATCATAACAATGCTACTTTAATAAACAAGTGTTCTCACTTTCTCTATCCATCAGTCCACCCAACTGCAGATGTTTATATCGTACTCCACAAGGATCCTATACGCTTCTCAATCACATTATCTGCCATTGTCCATTTTTCTGTGCATGAAACTCTTATGATTCTCTGGATTCCTTTGAAATTGTACCATTTATTTATATTACTTCTCTTAATTTTGCTCTCTTTATTCACATCTGCATAAGCTTTTATTTACCATGTGCATGCCCTAATTTACTATTCTCCCAATGTTCACCTGAATTCTTATATTACTTGAATAATTTGAAATTATGTTCTCGGCACCTATATCCATTTCATGCCTCATTCTCACCACCCCCTAAGCTAACAGTGATCCATTCTACATTTCCCTTGAACTGCATCACCTTTGATCTCTTGTTTTCACACCTTACCCTTCCACATCTCCATGTCCCCCTCTCCCCTGACTCTCAGTCAGAAGAAGGGTCTCAACCTGAAAGGTCACCCATTCTTTCTCTCCGGAGATGCTGCCTGTCCCGCGGAGTTACTCCAGCATTTTGTGTTGATCTTCTATTTTATTAAAAGGTATTGAAAAAGGTTGTGCTAATTCCTTGGTGAATACTAGTGCGTATTTTCTGAAAGACAAACATGCGTCATTGCTTACAAATTTTTTACTCTTTTATCTCCCCTCTCTCACTGCCTGTTTGATGCTGGAAGAGACTACAAAAAGTAGTAAACACTGCCCAGTCCATCATCGGCTCTGACCTTGCTTCCATCGAGGGGATTTATCGCAGTCGCTGCCTCAAAAAGGCTGGCAGTATCATCAAAGACCCACACCATCCTGGCTACACACTCATCTCCCTGCTACCTTCAGGTAGAAGGTACAGGAGCCTGAAGACTGCAACAACCAGGTTCAGGAATAGCTACTTCCCCACAGCCATCAGGCTATTAATCCTGGCTCGGACAAAACTCTGAACATTAACAACCCATTATCTGTTATTTGCACTTTATCAGTTTATTTCTTCATGTGTTTTGTAGTCAATGCCTATTATGTTCTGTTGTGCTGAAGCAAAGCAAGATTGTCCTATCAGGGACACATGACAATAAACTCTCTTGATCTTTATCTTGATCCTGCAGGAGTCAACTGCATTGGGAAGATACAATTGGGCAGCAGGAGAGCTACCATCTCACAATGCCAGAGACAAGAGTTTGATTACGTTTAGCTGGTGCTGTCAGTGTGGAGTTTGTACGTTCTCCCCGTGACAGTGTGGTATTTCCCCGGGTGCTCCGGTTCCCTCCCACATTCCAAAGACGTGCAGGTCTGCAGGTTAATTGGCTTCTGTAAATTGTCCCTTCTATGCAAGGTAGTGTTATTGTACGTGTTGGTCGGCGCAGATTCGATGGGCCGAAGGGCCTGTTTCCGCTCTGCATCTCTATAACTAAAACTAAACTAAATGGGAGAGGCAGCAGATTCTCTCAGAAATATTTCAATACGATTCAATACTATAAACTCACTGACTCCCATGGCCATCTGGACTACACTTCTTCCCACCCTGCATCCTGTAAGGACTCCATCCCCTGCTCCCAATTCCTCTGTCTACACCACATCTGCACCCAGGATCAGGTGTTCCACACCAGGGCATCGGATATGTCCTCATTCTTCATGGGATTCCCCTCTTCGACTGTAGATGAGGCTTTCACCAGGGTCTCTTCAATACCCCGTAACTTTGCTCTCACTCCCCATCCCCCCACTCGAAATAAGGGCAGAGTCCCCAGTGTCCTCACCTTCCACCCTACCAGCCGCCACATACAACAAATAATCCTCCGGCATTTTCGCCACCTCCAACGGGATCCCACCACTGGCCACATCTTCCCATCTTCTCCCCTGTCTGCTTTCTGCAGAGACCGCTCCCTCTGTAACTCCCTGATCAATTTGTCCCTTCCCTCCCAAATCTGGCACTTTCTGCCAATTGTTCATGCGCTTTTGATTGCAACATGCGCCTTAATTTAGCTCAACAAAGAAACTGACAAGTTACTAAAGACTCTTCTGGCACTTTCTCTTGCAATCGCAGGAAATGCTACACTTGTCGCTTTACCTCCCCCCTTGACTCCATTCAAGGACCCAAGCAGTGTTTCCAGGTGCGGCAGAGGTTCACCTGCACCTCCTCCAACCTCATCTAGTGCATCCGCTGCTCTAGATGTCAGCTGCTCTACATCGGTGAGACCAAGCGTCGGCTTGGCGATCGCTTCGCCCAACACCTGCAATAACCAACCTGATCTCCCCGTGGCTCAGCACTTCAACTCCCCCTCCCATTCCGAATCGGACCTTTCTGTCCTGGACCACCGTAAATTGGAGGAGCATCACTTCATATTTCGCTTGGGCAGTTTGCACCCCAGCGGTATGAACATTGACTTCGCCAATTTCAGGTAGTCCCTGCTTTCTCCTCGCCTTATCAGCTCTCCCTCAGCCCACTGTCTCTGTCTCTTCCTTTCTTCTTCCCGCCCCCTCCACCCTCACATCTGTCTGAAGAAAGGTCCCGACCCGAAACGTTGCCTGTTTCCTTCACTCAATAAATGCTGCCCCGCTGAGTTTCGCCAGCATTTTTGTCTACCTTCGATTTTCCAGCATCTGCCGTTCCTTCTTAAATATTAATCAATATGATTGAGTTGCCTTTGCAACCTGTGATGGGCGTGAAACCTGGCAGACTATTTCCTTCTCACGGTGAGTCGTATTTACTCCTTTATGAGATGCAGAAAATCTGTATTCAAAATCTCAAACACCTCTGTATAATGAACTCCTCATCTGCTTTGATCTTGGCTGCTGTTAAATCTCGCTAATCTCAGTCCAAGTTAGCACGAGTGCGTTTGGAGAGCAAAAGCAACAAACGTCAACCACAACATCACTGGGCCTCACCCTGACATATGCAAATATCAGTTGGGACTCAGCGGGCACATAATGGGAAGGTTCAAGACCTCAGGACCAGCAGGGAAAGGATTTCACTGGCAGCAATCAGGTGGGAACCTAATTATCCTGCCTTAGCTGTGTGCCTGCAGTTGGGAGTTGCATAAACAATCTATTGTCCTTTTTTTCCATTACCAAGGCCCGTCACATAAGCTTTGCGCCATCAGCCAGCATTCAGGAAACCTGGCTTCCAGCTTAAATGTAGAAATGAGCAGGTGCAGATGAAGCGCGAGATTATTATATTATTTCATATTTGCCAAGTCTTTGAGGCTGGAAGGACTGTAGATGAAACTGGCCCAGTTATTGATCTCAATCTCAATAAGTATTTAACCCACAAACCCACACTACTTTGGGATATGGGAGGAAATCAGAGCACCCGGAGATAACCCATGTGCTCACAGGACAACGAGCAAACTCCACACAGACAGCACCCGAGGTCAGGATCGAACCCGGGCCTCTTGCGCTGTACAGCAGCAGCTCTGCCAGTTGCACCACTGCGCCACCCTATTATTTATTACAGCCAAAATATACTGGAGTCTAAAACGTTGCTTTATATAAATAGTTTAAAACAGTTCATCTTCCAGCGTTATAAAATAATCATATGTCTATTTTGTCAACTTTGTGCAGCCAGTTCACATGATGCAGAAAACGTACCGTGAGCATTCTATCAATGAGATCCGCTGCTCTATCAGCTGGATGATCACATCTGCTGAACCCTGGCCAACTCAGCCAAGGACGGCATGGGATCTTCATGGGGAATGCTTCCATGGTCAGCAGGACATGCAATTCCATCACCACTGACCACAAGCTCTGAGTCATTAAATCCTGCAAAAGCAATTTGTGCAGCTTAGTTGCTTAGATGTGGATCATTTCTCCAGGCATAACATGGCATTTTCACACCTTTTTAAAAATCAAAATAAACTTTATTCAGTTTAAAAAATACATACAAAACAAGAGTGTGCAAAAATTCTTACGACCATCGCACCGGTTATACTTACATTCATTAGCATCATAGGTACACAAAAAAGCTGGAGAAACTCAGCGGGTGCAGCAGCATCTATGGAGCGAAGGAAATAGGCAACGTTTCGGCCCGAAACGTTGCCTATTTCCTTCGCTCCATAGATGCTGCTGCACCCACTGAGGTTCTCCAGCTTTTTTGTGTACCATCGATTCTCCAGCATCTGCAGTTCCTTCTTAAACACTTCATTAGCATCATATTTGGTTGTGTTCACAGAAATACCCTTACACCCGGCATCCTTGTTATTGTAGCTCCCTGGGGTGATATCCCTTCCCTCGTTTGAGGGGCGTCCCCACCAGACCTTGCCTCCCAAAGTCCAGCAGCGGAAGGACCCTAGACTGTGGTCCCCCCTCACAGAGCCTTGGCGTTGGCTGCACCGAGCTTCAGTGCGTCCCTCAGCACGTACTCCTGCAGTCTGGAACGGGCCAGTCGGCAACATTCCCTGACGGACATTGCACTCTGCCAGGAGGTCAACATGAATTGGGCAGACCAAAGAGCATCTTTCTTCACCGAATTAACCATATAACCATATAATAATTACAGCACGGAAACAGGCCATCTCGGCCCTACAAGTCCGTGCCGAACAACTTTTTTTTCCCTTAGTCCCACCTGCCTGCACTCATACCATAACCCTCCATTCCCTTCTCATCCATATGCCTATCCAATTTATTTTTAAATGATACCAATGAACCTGCCTCACCACTTCCACTGGAAGCTCATTCCACACCGCTACCACTCTCTGAGTAAAGAAGTTCCCCCTCATATTACCCCTAAACTTCTGTCCCTTAATTCTGAAGTTGATGACATATTCACACCTCTTCAGCACCTCTTGGTGTAAACTAAAAATATTTGATTTGAAAATTCATCCATTGCATTAGTGAATCTCAGCAGATTTACTATACTCCTTCCTTGATCGGTCTTCGATGGCATTACCTTGTACTAAACGTCATTCCCTTATCATTTATCTATATGCTGAAAATGGATCGATTGTAATCATGTATTGCCTTTCTGTTGACTGATTAGCAAGCAACAAAAGCTCTTCAAAAGCTCAGTACACATGACAATAAATGAAACTGAACTCTAGACGATGCTGATGAAGCTATGGCCAGACTCAATGCCAATGCTGAATTTAGTTCACCACTGTTTGAACTTATATCTATTCTTTGTGAGGCCCAAAGACCTTTCCTGAGTTCTGGTAAACCTATTTGGCACTTTTCTTGCAGCCTCTGCTGAGTCGTATTTGCTCTTACCTCTGATCTTTCTCTGCCTGCAGGTATGTTTTCCACATCACTTTTTTTTTATGTGGCAGTTTGATTTCCAGGTGTATCACAACAAACACACAAGAAAAAAAAGTCCACTTGCTGTGTATTAGTATTTGATCAAAACATTATAATGGGAGATACACACACAAAATGGAGGTCACAGATATTCTCAATTTCACGGAGCGGGAGTGTGCATCACACTAGCCATTGGGCAACAGGTTGAGCAGCATCATAGCAGTGCAAATACTGAAGGCTTCCATTGGTGTGTGATGGCATGGGCCTCCCTTACACTGATGTACAGATGCCTCACAAAAGGTTTTGCGCAGGTATAGGTTAGTTTAGTTTAGAGATACAGCGCGGAAATAAGCCCTGTGGCCCACCGAGTCCGCACCGACCAGCGATCCCCGCACAGTAACACTACCCTACACACACTAGGGACAATTTACAGTAATATCCAAGCCAATTAGCCAAAAAACCTGTATGTCTTTGGAGTGTTTAGAAACCAGAGATCCGGAGAAAACCCACGCAGGTCAAAGGGAGAACTTAAAAAACTCCGTACAGAACCCGGGTCTCTGGTGCAGTGATGTAGCAACCATGACGCCCACTTTTACTTTACTCATTTGCAGCACATCAACTTACTCAGCAAGGCTAGAATTACAACCTATCTCTGGATAGAGATCAGCCACAGTAGAGTAGCTGGTAGAGCCGTTGCCTCACAGAGACCCCAGATCAATATGACAATTAAATTGACTCTTGACTTGACCTCGGGTGGAGTTTTACATTCTCTCTGTGACCGTCCGGATTTTCTCTGGGTGCACCGGTTTCTTTCCATATCTAGGTTAATATGCCTCTGTAAATTACCCCCAGTGTGTCAGGAAAGTGGGATAACATAGAACTAGTGTGAACTGCTAATCGACAGCCAGTATGGACTCGGTGGGCCGAAGGGCCTGTTTCCATGCTGTATCTTTCAATTAAAACCACGTCTGGAGGAACATGTAGACCAATGCCTGATATCTTGACAGCAGATATAATGCCATTCTGCAGCAGTACGCTCTAATATCTGAATATGAACCCTGTCAGCTAATGACAAGGTGAGTATTAGGTGACAAGATACAACTGCATGGCTGTTGACTCTGATGTCTGACCCACATACACATCGGAAAAATGCATTTTACATCAAGCACACACTACCATCCACAGTCTGAATGAACAGAGCTTGGATGTATTCAAGCATGAATTTGCAGTCTGGATCAGTCAGGGGAAGCCTCGAGATTTGTTACGATCTGTAATTTGTTCCACAGCCTCAAAGGCATCAGGGCTGAATCCTACCTCCATCAGTACCAGGTGCAGCAAACAATATCGACCTGACCTCTGAGGTAAACGTAGGAGATCCATTGACACTCTATCAATAAGTGTCTTAATATTCTGATGAACATTGATTTAAATGACCAAAATCAAATAATCACCGCAGTATCTCCTTCTGCCTTTTTGTCAGTAGCAAATGTTGTTAATTTGCCAACATAAGTTGAAATATTGTTTGCAAGGTGGTGAATAGATCAGTTTCTGTCAGCACAATATCCCAACAAAAGACACAGCATTTGTTTGGCTGTGTTCTCCCCTCTGCCTCGATCTCATTGCATGAGACCCAGTTCAACATATGTTTAGATCTATATGTATTTATGTAATGTTTTATTAAAATCTGTCAAAGTTCATCATTTTCAAATGGGCATAAATACAAATATTGTCCTGTGCAGAGAAACAAATTGACTTTTCTGCTCTCAAGAGATATAGCAGAACATCGCTAATTCAAATATTCAAGCTGGAAGCTATATGTGTGCAAGGTCTCTTTTAAATTGGAGCATTGATTTAATTTCCTTTTACTGAAAATAAGTTTGTTATGCAAGAGAAATTTGGATGTATTTATTGAAATCATCACTTTGAAACTTTATGTTTTCGTGAATGTTGGAAACCAAAGCGAATTACAGTTCTGACTAATGGCAAAAGATGCAGACCAGTCGTTAACATGTTTTCAGCCTAGGTGACAATTCAGGGCACAATATCAACTTCAGATATGGGTTTTTGGGAGATGTTGTCTTGAAGCAGAAAAAACACAGATTAAAAATCAAATAAGCCACTACCGTGGGCAAATTTAATCATATGATTGTCCTTTCTGTAATTGCTTAATGCATTTATTTTGTTCAAAACTCAAAATAAAACATGGTGAATTCAGTTTATGAAAAAGTGGCTGGCAATGCTTTTTAACATTTTGTGTAGGAAGGAACTGCAGATGCTGATTTACACCGGAGAAGGATACAAACTGCTGGAGTAACTTAGCGGAATTGGCATCATTCCCTTATCTGGATAGAAGGACCAGGTGGTGTTTCGGGACAAAACACCTTTCGGTCTCCGTTTCGGTCTCGAACCGAAATGTCACCCATTCCTTCTATCCAGAGATGCTGCCTGTTCTGCTAAGTTATTCCAGTCTGTTTTTAAATTGTGTTCGATTCATCGTTTAACTTTGGTTGTAATAGGTGACGTTATGGCCAGGATGGAGTGGGTGTGGAGAGGATGTTTCCACAAGTCTAGGACCAGAGGCTATGTCCTAAGAATAAGTCAGAGGGTGGTGAATCTGGGTAATTTATTGCCACAGTCAGCTGTGGAGGCCAAATCAATGGATACTTTTGAGGCAGAGTTTGACAGATTCTTGATTAGAAAGGGGGTCAGGGGTTATGGGGAGAAGGAAGGATTGAATGGCAGAGTAGGCTTGATGGGCCGAATGGCCTAATTCTGCTCCTATAACTTAGGAACTTATGAATTATAACATTTGGCTAATATTATGGATGTGTTCACAGATCTTCAATATTTTTATATGGAGAGTCTTCTCATCTCTTCTTATTAACGTGACATCTGCCTGCACACAAAGTGCACATGGAATTAAAGAATCATGTTTGCTACACTGGCAGTACACAGAATTACTGTGAACGTAACCATGAAGTATATTCATGAGGAGTTTGATATAGTATTAATGGCTAAAGACCTGAAGTGATTTGCAGAGACAGCAAGAACAGTTCAATGAAGACACCAGAAAATGCAGATGCTGGAATCTTGGGCAAAAAGAACGTGGTGAAGGCAATCAGCGGGTCAGGCAGCATCTGTGGAGGGAATGAACGGATGATTTTTCAGGTCGGGATCAGAATGATGGACTGGGGTGAGAGTAAGTGGAAAAGAGAGGTGGGGATGGGGCAAAGCCCGATAAGTGATAGGTGGATATATGGGGGAAGGGATGAAAGGCAGATGGGTGGAGTAAATGACAGAGGCTAGAGGTGAAAAGGAGACAAAAGGGTGTTAGATAAGGAAGAGTAAAATGCAAAGCTGGACGAAAGGATATGGGTGGAAAGGGACAGGGGGAGAGGAAAGAGGGGATAAATGGAAATGTGGGACTCAGAGATGGGAGGTGAGTGTATGGGGTGGAGGGGGAAGGAACAGGGTGGTGATGGGTTGGAGAACAAGGTACTGAATTTTGATGATATCATTATATTGAATGTTGGAATAGACTCGAAGGGCTGACTACACTGATCCAGCTTCCTAAATTCTTTGTTTCTTTCACTCAGCCAAGGCTGTTTGTAATCTTCTGAAAATGCACCGGCTGTCTGCAAGGCCCCACACAATAAATAGCAAAGTCTTTCTCTGCAGTATGACACGCAGAATGCACATTACAGTAATTAATTTGCGAGCATTTCAATAAGGCTGGTCTTGAAGGAACGGAATACTTCAATATTGTCAGTGCGGGCACTCAAAATATTTGCCTCAGAGAGAAGGGATGACATAACAGTCGCGATCCAGGAGTTTATAATAAGAAAGAAAAAAACGCAACTTAGATTTCAATCCCCTGCATTGTCAAGGGAGCCCAGGAATTAAAGCACCATAAACTACTAACAAAATGAAAATCAAGGAGAAACTTTTTTGCAGAGGGTTTTTAATGAATGGAATAAATTACCATCTAGATGTGAAATGCTTCAAATATTTGTGTGCATGTGTGTCTATCTCTCTCTCCCAGCAGGGTTTGACTGAATAATTTGACAGGGCCTCCTCCTGGTCTGATTGGCACATCACCTTGCACTCCCCGATGTGACGATTCTGCCGAGAGTGTGTCCCATTATACTGTCCTCAGTGGTTTTAAAGGGCATTTTTCAATGCTATAAATATAGCTGCGGAAGTAAATTTGGAATTCTGGCACGAGAAATTGTTCTCTCATTGTCCTCTCGGCTGTTCCAAATTAATGTGTAAAAATGCTTCTTATAAAGCGTGTACGAAGGAACTGCCGATGCTACTTTACACCGAAGATGCCGGAATAACTCAGCAGGTCTGGCAGCATCTCTGGAGAAAAGGAATAGGTGACGTTTCGGGCCGAGATCCTTCATCAGACTTGACCCGAAACGTCACCTATTCCTTTTCGCCAGAGGCGCTTCTTATAAAGCAATGACTTTATAACCTCTCTGGTAAAACAGAAGGATAAAAGTGGCAGCACAGTTGCGTAGCTCTTAGAGCTGCTCCCTCACAGGACGAGAGACACAGGTTCGATCCTGACCTCAGTTGCTGTCTGCATGCTCTCCCTGAGTTTCTGTGAAAGATCACTGGTTGGGCAGTGCTCACAGCTCAGTTAGATTTAACAGAGATAAGTGAAAGGTAAAAGGGAAAGCTTCAAATTTGGATGAAAGCCGATTTTACAATGCCAACATTTTATTTCGAAACAGTGGACTGAAAATTTAGATGGTAAATCAGTTTCAGATCAAGATGAGGTCGTTCTGCTGGTGTCTCCAGTATTTCACCTAAACAGCTTTCAACAAATGAAAAGGACAGGACTACTAACATCCCAAAATGACAAGATGCCTGTACGTTAAGGTAAGCATAAAATGTAAACCTTGATCAAACAACTAGAGCTTTATAACCCTGTCCCACGGCGCGAGTTCATTCCAAGAGCTCTCCCGAGTTTAAAAAAAATCAAACTCCTGCTAAGCACGGAAAATGAACGTAGCGGGTACGTCGGAGCTCAGGGACGTCTCTTAGCGCTAACGGCAGGTACTCGGGAAGACTCGCTAACGGCAGATAAGCTGGGGAAGACTCGTGAAGATTTTTCAACATGTCCACGAGAGCCCCGAGTACCGACGAGTGGCCATTACCGTAAATCTCCGAGTTCGAATCGGGGCAAACTCGGGAGAATTCTTGGAATTAACTTGTACCGTGGGACAGGGGTTTAACAAACCAGAAAGTCAGGATTATAGAAAGTGTGCGTGTGAAGTTAGTTACAAGGGAAAGCTGGCAAGCAAATAGTGGATATTGAAAAAGTGGTTAATAAAATCAAAGAAAATAGTTTTAGTTTAGTTTAGTTTAACTTAGTTTAGTTTAGTTAGTTTAATTTAGTTTAGAGATGCAGCGCAGAGACAGGCCCTTGGGCCCATCGAGTGCGCGCCTATCCCCGCACACTAACACTATCCGACACGCTAGGGACAATTTACAATTATGCCATGCCAATTAACCTACAAACCTGTACGTCTTGGGAATGTGGGAGGAAACCGGAGATCCTTCCTACATGAAAATCCACGCAAGTCACGGGCCGAACGTACAAACTCCGTACAGGCAGCACCCGTAGTCAGTATCGAACACGGGTCTCTGGCGCTGTAAGGCAGCAACTCCACCACTGTCCCTTGGTTCAGTTTAGTTTAGTTTTGTTAAAGTTTAGTTTAGTTTAATGTCATGTGTACCAAGGTACAGTGAAAAGCTTTTTTCTGTGTAAATCCAAAGATGATGGTTCTAGTCAGGTAAACATAAAGGGTAATTAAGAAAAGCCTAGGCCCACTAAGTGTCAAACCTTAACCCATAACGAGATAAATCGAGTATCACTGTACCTTAATTGGTACACCTGACAATTAAATACCCTTTGATACTGGGTTGGGCCACCAGCAGTGGCTGCCTCACCAACAGTCTCAGTCCTTTCTTCTTTTTTGTTATTTTTAGTATGTGTTAAAATGTATATTTTAGTGCTTTATGTGTTGGGGTGGGGGGGTGTTGTGGAAAACTTTTTTTCAATCTCTTACCTCAACGGAGATGCGATTTTTTTCCATATCGTATCTCCGTCTCCATTGCGGCCAAACATCGTGGAGTTGGCGGCCATTCCTGTAGACCGACCCGGCGCTCCAAGCTGCGGGACTTTAACATCTTGGAGCTTGCGATCTCTTTGCCGGGAATCAAAGCTCCAACCGCAGGGCCTGTGGAGTTTAACATTGTGAAGCCCGCGGTCTCTGGTAAGGAGAGACTGACTCGGGAGCTCCATGCCACGGAGCGAGTTTCAACTGCCCCGACGCGGGAGTTTCGATCACCCCGACGGGGGCATCGATCGTCGGCTCCAGGGGCTTTGATCACCCCGACTTCGGATGGTTTGACTGCCCCGACCGCGGGAGAACAAAGGGGAAGAAGATTTAACTTTATTGTACAGTGAGGAATGTGAAAGCCACTGTGATGGATGGCTATGTTAACTTTTACGTGGTTGTGTGTCTTGTTGCTTTTCACTTAGTATGGCTGTATGGTAACTCAAATTTCACTGTACCTTAATTGGTACATGTGACAATAAACTGATCTTGAAACCTTGACAACAATCATTAGAATCAGTTCCATGTAAACCTACACTTAGGGAGATACAGATTAATCAAGAACAGTTCGATGAGCACTGACTGAATGTTTTCATGAGATAACAAGGAGATCGGATAAGGACCATGCATTTGACAATGATTACACAACTTTCAGTAAGGTCCCACAGAATGGTAGAAAAAATGAAAGCCCTTGAATCCAAGGAGGACTGGCAATTTAGACTAAATTGGGCTCAGTAGCAGGATGCAAAGGGTCTGAGAGGTGGGGGGTTTTGTAACTGGAAATTATTATCAGTGGGTTCCTTGGGACTCCTTACTGGGTCCCTTGCTCGATGCTATATGCAATAAACAAATGTAGAGGCATAATAGAGAACTTTACAAATGCTGCAAAAAAACAATCATACAGTTGTCAGCAAGGAGGGAAGCTTTAGTCCGTATGGGTATATCAGTGGTCTGATTAGTTGGGCTGAAAAGCGGCAAATGGAATGTAATCCAGAGAAATGTGAGATAATGCAGTGGGGAAGATGAAATAACGCAAGTGAATACAATTAATGGACACTGAGAAGTGTGGAACGCTTGAGTGAACGGCCAATTATTGTTAATCATGGACGGCTAGATAAGACGGTGGCCCTCCGTATGGTAGTTCTGAAGGGACAACTCCTTCCACAATGTTTTGGTTCTTCCACCTCTAAATGGCTGCCCTCCTTCTCGTATCACCTGTATGTGAAATTCCTGGAGATGCAACACTAACTCTCTTACCTTCCTCTGTCCCCTTTGCACAAGAACCCTTAATTAGAATGTTTCTTGATTAGGTCATCAAGGGTTATAGGGAGAAGGCAGGAAAATGGGATTAGGAGGCAGGGAGTAGACCCGATGGGCCGAATGGCCTAATTCTACTCCTATAGCTTGTGAATCCAAACATTCTTTCCAAGTGAAGTGGGATTTTGTATGCACTTCCTCTCATGTGGTGCCCTGCATTTGGTGTTCACAGTGTGATCTTTACTTTGGAGAAATCAAATGCAAACCTTGTGATGGTTTTTGTAGAACTCCTCTGTCTGTGCACAAGGTGACTCTGTGCTTCCAGCTTGCTGCCACTTACATTTTCCATTTCATTCCCACTCTGACCCCTCCGTTGCCGGCTTCCTACGCAGCTCCAGTGAAGCTTGAGGAACCACATTTCATATTTCGATTTGATACATTACAGCCCTCAGGGCACAACAATGAATTCAACAATTTCATATAATCAGCCATTCCAGTCTTCTAGCTCATATTTATGGCATTTCATTTGTTTCCTTTCTCTCCTTCGGGTTTCAGATTTCATTCATCTCCTCCTCTAGTAATGCTTCCCTCCTGTAGTTAGCACCGATGTCACTCAATCTATCTTGGTCTTCACTCCTTTACTTGCCTTCCTTTTTCGTTCTCTCCATCACTCTCCCGTTCTCTGCAATTTAGTTTAGTTTAGTTTTAATTTTGTTTGGAGCTACGGCGCAGAAACAGCCCCCGCAGCTCAACAAGTCCGCATCGACCAGCGATCCCCGCATGCTAAAATGCGTTAAATTTAGATTTGTTTATTGTCATTAGTTATTGGCGTTAGTGTGTGGGGATTGCTGGTCAGTGCGGACACACTAGGTCTAGGTCCAGGCCCTACACAGTTGGGACAATTTACATTTTTACCAAGCCAATTAGCCTAAAAACCTGTACGTTTGAGGAGTGTGGGAGGAAACCAGAGCACCCGGAGAAAACCCACACGTTCACAGGGAGAACATACAAACTCAATGCAGACAGTACCTGTAGTCAGGATCGAACCTGGGTCTCTGGCGCTGCGCTACCGTGCTGCCCTCCAACTGTTTCTAACTGTTTCCAACTGTTTTCCAGCAATTTCTAACTGTTATTCGTTCTGATGAAAGGTCATTGTTCTAAGACAATAATTCTATTCCTGTCTTCACAAATGCAGCGTATACTCGACATTATTTGCTTTTATTTTACATTGCATAAGAGCAGGGAAGTTGTGCTAGGATAGTAGGATAGAACTATAACATTAGGTAGTATTTAAGAAGGAACTGCAGATGCTGGAAAATCAAAGGTAGACAAAAGTGCTGGAGAAACTCAGTGGGTGCAGCAGCATCTATGGAGCGAAGGAAATAGGCAACGTTTCGGGCCGAAACCCTTCTTCAGACTGAGTTTCCGCTGAGACCCGCTGAGTTTCTCCAGCACTTTTGTCTACCTAACATTAGGTACGATCTGAGGTACGATCTAGAGTTCATGTCACCACATTGGGCATGGAGAATTTTACCTAGAAGTAACCAAGCTGGAAAAGCTCGCCCTGCCTTTCTCTCCCTCGACCAGGAGAAGGCTTTCGACAGGGTGGATCATGAATATCTGCTGAGGACTCTGTGGGCGTTTGGTTTCGGATCGCACTTTGTGGCCCGGATCCAGCTTTTATGCCCCGCCGCGGAATGCCTCGTCAAATTAAACGGATCCTTGAAGCCCCACCATTCCCTTCCAAAGAGGAGTACGTCAGGGCTGCCCCATGTCAGGCCAACTGTACGCAATCTGCGTGGACCCATTCCTTAGTCTGCTTCGGAGGAGGATGATGGGCATGGTTCTATGCAAACCGGAATGGAGTTGGTCCACTCTGATGTTGTAAATTGTTTGTTCTAAGTTTCCCCCCAGTCTAGTTTCAGCCAAAAATCACTGAGTCAAGCACTTGCGCATCTAAACTTTATTTTGACAAAACGCAATTACAGTTCCCACTACTGTACCTAACCACCGCGGGTTCGATCCTCCTATCTGCCTGATCAAGCCCGCTAGGCCTCACCCAAACAGAGGCACTACAGAAGGTCACGCAGTCCTAAGCGCTCTCCCAGACGATCCACGCAGGACTTCGTGGCAGCGGACTTTTACAGGTCCCCGGACCTCGAGGGGTCTCTTTACAATCCATTTACAGATATCATTAACCCCATACATGACAGACAGTTCCCTAACCCAATAATACATTGGCTAATACATTGTATTCAAACAGTGTTTCTCAGAGGATATGAACATCGCACCATTTGCCCTAATATGCAAGAAAACCAGACAAGGCTCAATACTTGATCCAATCAACATTCAGCAAAGTAAAGCTTTGCAACATTATTTACAATTGTATGTCTGGTTTGTATTTATCCAATCCATTCTATGCATTTTGCACCTAATTGTCAGGGTCTGCAGATGTTCCCATTCTCTTCCTGCAGCTCTGATCTAGGCTCTAGACAAACTCGCACCATTCTGCAGCTGGTCCCATTTCTACAGAAAGCACTTTTAAACTGACCAAATGGCCTAGCAGCCCAGGTGCCTTGACTCAATTTTAGGGTCCTAGCCTCTCCAATTTGACCAGGATTAACAACACGCTCCTCATGGTCACCGACCCCGTCGACCTGCAGAGGATGCGTGAGTGACAACTAGTCTTCTCAGCCGCCTCCTCGGCCAGGATCAACTGGGGAAATGTTCTGGGCCCTTGGTGGGCCCCTGGCAGGTGGACTCCTTCCTGGAGGAGATGAGGTCTTACACGTGGCGCACCATGCACCTTCTCTACGTGGGAGTCGACCTGTCCCATTGCAGAGACCTGGTCGGCAAACTGGCAGGAACTGGAGATTAAATTTGACGCCCGGCCGGGGCGCTGGTCGGGTCTCGTCAGTGATTTCCTACGAATGACCGACAGGGTGTTGGTCATTAACTAACTCATGTCCTCCATGCTCTGGTACAGATTGACCACATTGGTCCCATTAGCCACCTTTGCTGGGATCATCCAGAAGAAGTTGGTGGACTCCTTCTGGGGTAACGGAAAGCACCGGGTCTCAGCAGCAGTCCTGAATCTCCCGATCGAGGAAAGCAGTCAGTCGCTGGTGTGCATTGGCACCCAGTTGGCGGCTCTCCGCCTCAGGACCTTGGAGAAATACCTGAACCCACGGCATCCTCCCAGGTGGCACGTGCTGGTGAAGCACTTTTTTAAATGGTTCCGCTGCCTACAAGGTGGTACTTGGATCCCGATGGTGGGCGTCAGCCATGTCGTCCTGCTGAGGATGACTAGTTTCTACAGGGACTTGTTGAGTGTCAGCAACCTGGTTTCCATCGACCGCTCCCTCCCCCGGAGAGCGACGGCCCGGGTTGGGGGGCTCAAACGTATGGTACTTGCAGCTGAGCAAACCCCCGCTCAGGGAGCCGTGTCCTGTACGGGCTCCTCCTCCACACCTTGCACTTCCTCGCCCTGGTCCAACATCCGGACACTAAGTGGCGGTCGGTGTTGCCTCCCGGTTGTGAGGGGGGGGACTCACATAATCCATATACACATGGTACACAGACTAGCCAGCCGCCTGCCACTTTTGTGGGCTGGAAGAGTCTGTGTACCACGTGTATATGGAGTGTGTGAGGCTGCAGCCCCTGTTCCATTATCTAAAGGGGCTGCTCCTTGCCTTCTGGCTGCATTTTTCACCCACCATCCTCATCTTTGGACACCCTGTGCGTAGGGGAGAGGGTAGTGCTGAAGATGTCCTGGTTGGGTTACTCCTGGGCCTGGCCAAGCTGGCCATCCGCGAGTCACGGCGCCAGGCGGAAGAGGGCTATGCCCGAGCCGGCTGCCCGCCCCTTTTCCAGGGTTACGTCCATGCCCGGGTGGTGTTAGAGAGGGACTATGCGCTATCCATGGGCACCCTGGGGAATTTCCGGGACCGCTGGGCACCGCGGGGGTTGAATGCATCCTTGACAAGGAGTGTAACATAGTTGTATAATAGTTCATTTAGTATATTTGTTTGTCTTATATTATGGCGGTGGGTTCGGTTTTGTTGTATTGTAAATATTATTTTTAATAATTGAATACATTTTTTGATTAATCAAAAGCTGGAAAAGCTCAGCGATGAGGGAAGAATTGATAAACCCGAGTTGTTTTCTTTATAGCAGAGAAGGCTGGGGTGAGACTTGAATTGAAATGCATAAAATAAGAAATCTACCCAAGAACACATGAAACAGGAGCAGAAGTAATCCCATTGTCCCTCGAGCATTGCGATTCAATAAGATTATTCAGTGAGAGCATTGTATAAGAGTTGGGACGTGGATTGAGTATAAGAGTTGAAATGTACAAAACATTGGTTAGGCTGCACTTGGAGTATTGTGCACTGTTCTCACTGCTGCACCACATGAGACATGTCAGCATTACTTACAAAGGGTTTTACTTACAAGGAGAAATTGGATAGGTTGGGCTTATTCTCATTGGAATGTAGGAGGCAAAGGGGTGACCACAAATTACAGCATGTAAAGGCCTTGGACAGATACTTGGACAGGAGAGTAGTAGAGTGGTATAGGCCTAACATGCACAATGAGATTAACAAGGTAGACATATTGGTTGACATGTGTTGGGCTGAGGGGCCCCTCTCTGTGCCATACAACTCCATGCCTCTATAATTGTCGCTTTCAACACCATTTCTCTACTCACTCCACATGCCACTTGTCTAGTTTAGTTTAGAGGTACAGCAATGGAAACAGGCCCTTCGGCCCACCAAGTCAACGCCAACCATTGAATACCCGTTCACACTAGTTCTATGTTATCCCACGTTTCCATCCACTCACTGCACACAAGAGGCAAGTTTATAGAAAGACAACAATGATAACTTCCTCAAGCTGGTTGTACAAATGGGATTTGTATATTATTATTCACAAGATATTTCACCTTGAGGTCTAACTGAAGGATGCATGTAACCATGCAGGCCAGCTGTATCAGCCAGGAATACCTGCAAGGGCACGAGGAGCCCCAGGCGTGTACATTTTTAACTTTCTTCTAATTACCCAACCTAAACAAAGAACTGCAGATGCAGGTTTATACCAAAGACAGTCACAAACTGCTGGAGTAACTCAGCGGGTCAGGCAGGATCTCTGGAGAAAAGGAATGGGTGATATTTCGGGTCAAGGGCCTTCTTCATGCTGAGAGTCTGTGGAGAGGGAGTTTCCAGCTATAAACCAGCATCTGCAGTTCCTCCTTAAGGGCCTGTCCCACGAGCATGCGACTGCATGCGGCAAGCGCAGCCAAACCGGAAGCGAGGGCCACGTGGAGGTCGAGTTATCCCCGTACAGGGCCTGTCCCACCAGCATGCAACTGCATGCGGCGAGCGCGACTAAACAGGAAGCGGGGGCCGCGCGGAGGTCGAGTGATCGCGTACAAGTTGACGTGAAGTTCGAGCAAAGTCCGCGGGAAGTTCGCGCTAGGCGTACGCATTCAAGATGCTGCATACGGAGTAGAGACGGTGCGCACGCCCGTCAAGGCGGTGCGTGCGGCCTCAATGCGGCTGTAGGCCGGCAGGCCGTTACCACGCGGAATTTTTGAACAGTGTCAGTTTTTTGGAGCCCCGCGCGATGTCGGAACCAGCTCCGCACAACTCCATACGGCTCCGGCGATCGAACTGGAACCGGCCCCGCGAGGCCGTACGGCTCAAGCGACCCCGTCAGGTCACGCTTGCCGCATGCAGTCGCATGCATGTGGGACCGGCCCTTACTCGCTAGTTCAGTTTAGTTTATTGTCATGTGTACCAAGGTGTATGCATGCAAGTACTATTGTACTTGAGTTTGCTTTGATTGTATTTATATATAGCATTATCTTATCTAGTTGGATAGCATGCAAAACAAAGCTTTTCACTGTACCTCAGTACCCATGGCAATAATAAACCTACACCTAAACTTAAACCAGAGGGCTGATCCCATCTCTCCAAATGAATCAGCTGCCTGGTGAGATGTAGCAGGAATCGACAAACCACCCATCGCATCACATATTCTCCATCCTGCCATCTGGGTAGAGGTACAGGAGCATTAGCTGCAAAACCAGCAGGATGCTCCTCAGCTTCTTCCCGCAGGCTATAAGACTGATAAACGGACTTTGCCCCCCTGCCAAAGTATCGCACACCAACCACCAACCTGGACACACTGCAGCAGAGGCACTGTCGTGCCGCTGCCGATCAGAACGCCTGTTGATGTTTAGTAGAGAGTAGAGTGTTTAATTTGTTCATGATATATGTATTTTTATTTCTATTTATTTTTTACTGCACACTGAATGGACACTGGTTGAGCAACGTTTTTTTGTTTCCTCTGGGTATGTGAGTACTCAGGAAAATGACAATAAAGATATACTTGATATGGTTACCCTTAATACCCTTAAATCCCCAAGCCCAATTTAAGGTGGAGAAGTCCAACATTTCATAAATAGCACAAAGCACTGCCACTGGCGTTGAATTTCAAAGTATGAGCCTGAAACAGATAATTTTTGTTGAATGTTTCTGAAATATATGAAAGATGATTTACCCTGTGACTGGCCAAAATCATTGATGGACTCTGCATCAATCAAAAGTCAAGGTCATATTCCTGGGAGTAAGATGAATGCATAATAATTAGATAAATGGCTGGGCTGTTCAAGCAGTTGAGGCTTGAAATCAAAAGTTAATTTCATCCTCTACCCAAAATGATTTATCTTCCTCCAAGCATCTCTCAGGTTTAATAGGTTATTCAAAAAAAACAATTCATTAAAGGCCAAACAGATATCGAGTGTTCATTGTGAATGCTACTGAGAACTGATATATGTCCATCACATTGAATGCTAAAATCATGACTCAGTTCCTTGTCAATGTAGCTGTTGGCCGCTCTTAATGGCATTGGTGTACATTTTGCCATATACTGTGTAATATTTAAAAATCTTTTGACCCATCATTTACTGATTTGTAATAAATTTAGCCTAACTCCTCCTTCCCCAGTTGTACACAGCCATGCGTTGTTGAAGCGTGAGGGTTTCTGCAATTCGCCTACAATTCTACAATTAGTGAGGAAATCAAGGGGTACGTCCCTTATTCGACTTTAGTAACACTTTCCCCTCCCTAATGCTTCATGTTCACCTGGCAGATGTACATTTTATGGGATACATCGTGGAAACAGGCTCTTTGGCCCACCGAGTTTGCATCGACCAGCAATCCCCATACACTAATTCTGTCCTACACACTTTTTTTTACAGAGAATCTTTACAGAAGTCAATTAACCTACAAGCCTTTATGTCTTTGGATTGTGGGAGGAAACGACAGCATCTGGTGAAAACCTACACGGTCACAGGGAGAATGTACAAATTCCGTACAGATAGCGCCCAAAGTCAGGATCGATCCTGGGTCCACGGCGCTGTAAGGCAGCAATTCTACTGCTGCACCACTGTGTCTTGATGTTGAAATCTAATGTATATTTGAAGTATTGTCTCAGGGTCAAAGTATGTGCATTCAGCAAAGAAAATTCATGATTGCAATAATTTAAAAGTATTAAGTAAAATTTTTGTCAAGCATTCTAATAGACTTATAT
Source organism: Leucoraja erinaceus (assembly GCF_028641065.1). Classification (NCBI taxonomy): domain Eukaryota; kingdom Metazoa; phylum Chordata; class Chondrichthyes; order Rajiformes; family Rajidae; genus Leucoraja; species Leucoraja erinaceus. The sequence continues at coordinate 46,712,608 of NC_073387.1, forward strand.
CAAGCATTTAGATAACTGTGTTTCGTCAGTTTTCATGTTATTGGCAAATGTAATGAGTAGATCTTTGGTATCTGATCTCAGTGGCCAAGAAATAGGAAGGAATTACAGATGTTAATCAGTTTGGCTGTCTAGATGTACTGCAATAACTCAAGCAAGCTGGGATGTAGCAAGGACAGGTTGTAGCTCATCACATCTTAGGAACAACAAGTTCAGCATCAGATTCGATTGTGGCATTAAACTTTGTGTCTGGCCAACTCAATGAATTAATTGATCCTGTCCATAAACATTTCTTCCTCAGACACAAATAGCAGATCGAGGAAGGTGAAGATAAATGAAACAGGAAAGTTTCAGCAAAGAAAAGAGATAAACATTGTTGCTTTCATAGAAAATGACAGAGAATTAAGCATTGCTTAGTTGGTTAAAAAACCCCCAATTCTAATGATTGTTGCAAAAACATAATCTGTGAACCTGTATTTTCTTGGCCTAATGGACAACTAACCAACATTCCACCCACATTCCTTCCTCTTGCTTCACAATTCACAACTCTTCAATGCTTTTGTCTCACACTTTCTGTTTTTCTCATCACTAGCTGTCCAAACATCTGATAAATAAACCCTCCTCACCTGCATCAACCTATTACATGCCAGGCTTTGTCCTACCTCTCCTCTCTTCCAGTCTGAAGAAGGGTCCCAACCTGAAACGTCACCCATCCTTTTTTCTCCAGAGATGCTGCCTGGCCCGCTGAGTTACTCCAGCACTTTGTGTCTTCTCTTGTAAACCAACATCTGCAGTTCCTTGCTTCTTCAACTAATTTAAACAGTCCCCCTTTGTATTTTTCTTGTACATGGGAAGATTCCAATTAGATGAGGATAGACAATTAGGAAAGAAAGACGGACTTATGGAAGGTTCTGCGAGATACCTCAGCATTTCACAGCAATGAAGGATTTTTGACATCCAATGATATAGTACAGATAGCAGTCCAATTGCACGACACAAGCTCCCACTAACAGGTACGTGGTAAACTGGGAATGTAAAAGGCTAGATGTAGCATAAAGCTTTTTCTTGTCATATATGTCCAGAGGTACAAATGATTAAACACTCTGGGAATAACCTTGTAAAAGCAGTGATAAAGTTATGTGCCATTTAATTTGAAATGTTTATGTAGAATGGGTGAAGTAGGGAAAGTACATAAAAACATAAGAGATAGGAAAATAAATAGGCCAATTGATCCCACAGGTCTACTTTATTGTTCAATAAGACCATGGCTGAACTTTCACCTCATTGCTATTTTCTTGCCTTATCATTCAAAGCCCTTGATTCCTCCAATATTGATCTCTGTTTTGATTGCAATCAATGACTAAGGTTCCACAGCCCTGCGGGATAGAGAATTCCAAATATATGCCACACTTATAGTGAATAATTTTATCAATTCAACTAAAAATAGCCAACCATATTTTGACACTATAACGTCGATTTCAATCTCTTCAGGCAGATAAAACATGCAGCCTGTATCTAGCCTGCCAAGATCTTTAAAAATGTTATATATTTCTGTTTCACCTCTCATTCTTATAAAATATAAAGAATGGAGGTGTAGTCTGTTCAATCTATCCTCATGTGAAAGCCTTGCCACCTCAGCGACCAGGCTAGTAAATCTTCTCTGTATTGCCTCTGGTGCAAGTATATACTTTCTTCAGATAAGTTAAAGAGGAGTCATAGGTACATAAGATGGTGAAGGAAGCTTTGGCACGTTGGCCTTCAGTAGTCAGGGAAATTAGTATAGAAGTTGGTACATTATTATACAGTTGTACAATCCACTGTTGAGGCCAACTTGGAGCATTGTGTTCAGTTTTGGTCACTCACTCTGCTATAGGAAACATGCCATTAAGCTGGAAAGAATGTAGAGAATATTTACGAGGATGTTGCCAGGATTTGGAGGCCCGAGCTATTGCAGGAGATTGGGCAGGATTGGACTATTTCTTGGGGCTTAGGAGGCTGAAGTATGATATTATAGTGGTTTATACAATCATGAGGGAAAAAGAGAGGGAGAAGGCTTGGACACGCTAGAGGCAGGAAAAATGTTCCCGATGTTGGGGGGGGTCCAGAACCAGGGGCCACAGTTTAAGAATAAGGAGTAAGCCATTTAGAACAGAGACAAGGAAACACTTTTTCTCACAGAGAGTGAGTGGTGAGTCTGTGGAATATTCTGCCTCAAAGGGAGGTTCTCTGGATGCTTTCCAGGGAGAGTTAGATAGGGCTCTTAGGGGATATGGGGAGAAGACACGAACGGGGTACTGATTGGGGATGAGCAGCCATGATCCCATTGAATGGCGGTGCTGGCTCGAAGGGCCAAATGGCCTACTCCTACACCTATTGTCTATTGTCTATTGTCTATTGATGCAGAAATCAAGAACGAGATGGCTACAAGTTTCAGGTGAGAGGGGAAAGAGGCAACTTTTTCACTCAAACGACAGTAGGCATACAGAATGAGCTACCAGAGGTAGTTGAGGCAGGTACCATGACATTTAAAATACATTTGGACAGATGCAATGATAGGAAAGGTTTAGAGGTGTATGGGCCAAACATGGGACTAGCTTAGATGAGGGATCTTGGTCAGCATGGATTAGTTGGGCTAAAGGTCTGTTTCTGTTCTGTATGACTATATAACTCAATGACTATAAAGAGACCAAAAATGTAGTCAACACTATGATTACAGAGGATCTAGGTGTGACATTTTTACTTTTGTACTTAATTGCTATGGAAATAAAGCCTAGTGTACCAGTTGTCTTCCACCATTTGCACCTGCATGTCCGATTTCGGTGAACGATTCTTAGGTCCCTTTAAATATCAACATTTCCTGATCACTTTTAATTAAAAATAAGGATTATCTGTTTGTTCCTTGCTGAAATAGATAATTAGGAGATTTGGAGAGGGGAGCAGGGGGCAGGATTGAGACTCTACTTAATAATACGAAAGGTGAGAAAGTTGAAGTAAATATAGAAATCAAAGTGAGCAAGTTCAGTTGGCAGATTAGACCGGGGATGATAGTAACATAGAAAACAGGTGCAGGAGTAGACCATTCAGCCCTTCAAACCAGCACCGCCATTCAATATGATCATGGCTGATCATCCAGAATCAGTACCCTGTTCCTGCTTTCTCCCCATATCCCTTGATTCCGTTAGCCCTAAGAGCTATATCTATCTCTCTAATGAATACATTGTGTGTATTGGCCTCCACTGCCTTCTGTGGCAGAGAATTCCACAGATTGACAACTCTCCATCTTTCCCCATCTCAGTCCTAACTAGCCAACCCCTTATTCTTAAACTGTACTGTAACCCCTGGTTCTGTGACCCCTGATCTGGAGTGAAGGAGGCCTGATAGGGAAGCTTTATTTATTTTGAAGCAAGAGTGGCTGAGCTCAGGGCTTAGATAGAGTTACTGTAAGGCAGCAACTCTACCGCTGCACCACTCCCCCCCCACCCATCTTTGTCAGTATACCCACCTCTTCTCCCTTTTCAAAGCACCATTTCCATTTCTAAATACAAGATGGCCATGAACAGGCTGAATGGAAAGGCACGGTCAACAGTTCTTACCTCTGAAGAGCAGAACAAAGAGCAACTGGACTGAAGGAAATCAGCAGGGAATAATATGAAATGGTCTCATAATCAAGGTCCACCTAATCAACCCCGAATGCAAGCCTCAGTGATAAAGGTTGATTAAATGATGGAGATCTTTGATGGCATCCATCTCACCCAAAGGCCCATTCTTAGTCACACATGTGACCAAAAAGATGAAAAATTGTCGAATACATCTCTTCTAATTCTGAAAGTGTTACAGGTATACTGTTTTGCACTGTATATATGATTCATATTTTTTTCAGTTTATGAAGTAAAATATTTATACGTTATGCTGACAATGTTTGTTTAAGGTCAGAGGTCAAATAGGACTGGTCACGTGTGTGACTCCACACGGAAGCATTTTACAAACTGTGATTTTTTTAAAAAGCTAGAATGTTCATATCTTTAGCAGACGCATTATAGCTCCGTAGGTAGGTAGGAAAACAGCAATGATTAAGATTAATCTCTTATAAGAATTTTTTAATGCATCGCTTTGTGATGACATCTGGTCACGTGTGTGACGTATTGGTTCACTTTCCAAAGAATGGGCCCAAAGCCTAATTTATGCAGGTGCTTAGCTATTCAAGAATAGTATTGCCAATCAGTAGAGGGAACGTGGAGTGGATTTAATCAGCATAATTCTTAAGGGATAATAAAGTACACTGCAGGCATACAAAACGTCAGCTCAAAATCTTACAGTGTTTGCTCCCATTGCATTGGGATTTCAATGCCAAGTGTATGGAGTGTGCCTGTCTGATGCAGCTGCTCATGCATGATGCTGGTAAGTGGCTGCTACCCAAGCACCTCACTGTGAAATTGACCTTTCAGCCACTTGCAGAAAGGGTGTTGATATATATTTTATCCAAGCGGCTGACAGTTGCTTGAGAAATGTGCTATCTTTCCAATTTGTTTTAAGGATATATTGATTTTGACCGTTCATTACCTAATGGGCAGACTGTGTGAGCCAGGGATTGCGTGCAGACGGCGGAGAACCAGCTTTGAAAGTCCATTCAAGGGTTATATGCAGCCTGTTGAGAAACCTCTGGAGTCTAAAATCAGTGAAGTGGTCAGCAAGTTGAATTTATACCCAAGGAATGACCTGCACTCAATTTAAGTTATAGTCGTTCCGGAGAGAAGGCTTTGATGAAAAGGATGAATGAGCTCACAACGTACTGTCAGAGTGAAAAAGTGAAACAACTTTGCTTGTGATCAAGGATATCCAAAACAAACAAGGACAGAAACTTGTGTGTTGGAAACCATGGAACAAAATGGAGGTTCATGGAGCATTGCTGTTCGCACAGCGAAGCCTTGAGAATACTTTGTCCTTTAATTCCTGTGCTATCATGGATTATTTTTTCATTAAGGGGTGCAATTTCAGGAGCTGAACAATATTCGTATTGATTGAAATTACGCCTAGACTTCTTAGAAGGGAACTGATAATGATTGGGGGCTGTTATGGAGTCATAGAGTCATAAAGTCTTACAGCATGGAGACAGACCCTTCGGCCCAACTTGCCCACACATGTCTCATCTACACTAGTCCCACCTGCCTGCATTTGGCACATAAACCTCCAAACCTGTCCTATCCATGTATCTGTCTAAATGTTTCTTAAACATTGCGATAGTACCTGCCTCAACTACCTCCTCCAGCAGCTCGTTCCGAACACACACCACTCTTTGTGTGAAAAAGGTTATCCCTCAGATTCCTATTAAATCTTTCCCCCCTCACCTTAAAACTTATGTAATCTGGTTCTCGATTACCTTACTCTGGGCAGGAGACTGTGTGTGTCTATCCGATCCATTCCTCTCATGATCTTGTACACGTCGGTAAGATCAAACTGTTGGTGAGAAGGATGAGAAGAGACAGAAGTGGGAACTCTTAAGTGGTGAGGTAGACTTACCTGCAGATGAGGGAGGGGCACATCAGAAGAGAAGTTCCACTGAAGATGTAGCAGTGCTTAGGAGGAGGTGACTGGGAGTTGAATTAAAGCATGCGGTTCCTGTACAGAATAAGAATTATTGTGCTCTCATTTGTGGTACAAGGTCAGTGCAACGAGCAATGAATCACGTCTGCCTGCATCAGCATGACTGCACTTGTGCATTTAATCTTTCACCATTTCTGGCTTTAACCCCCCCCCCCCCCCATTACAATCAGTGAAGAAGGGACACGATACATAACATCACCTGTCCATTCCCTCCACAAATGCTGCATCACCACTGCGTCTCTCCAGTACTTTGTGTTTTACACATGACTCCACATACCACACATTCCACCTTCCGCATGTTCAATCCTAGCATGCATGCACGTCAGATTACACATTGCAACAAAAGACACAAAGTGCTGGAGTACCACAGCGGGTCAGGCAGCATCTCTGGAGAACATGAATAGATGGCGTTTCAGATTGGGACCCTTCTTCAGGCTGATTTGATTCAGAAAACAAATGTGTCTGAAGGGTCCTGACCTGAAACATGCCGTATCCATGTTCTCCATAGATGTTGAGAAATCTCTGGAGTCACTCCAGCACTTTGTGCCTTTTTTTTTGTAAAGCAGCATCTGCAGCTCCTTGTGTCTACACATTGCAATAGGCTGCTACTGATCATGGCAAAGCTTGGCCACCTTAGCTCGGAGCTGCTTGATCGCCTCTTGTATACCCTGGAATTCAAACTGCACCTGATCAACTACTCACCAGCCCAACTCCAGCCACCACGAGAACTCTGCACAGATGCGGTTGGTCGGGAAAGCCAAGTGGAATACAAACACTTATAGAAAGAACAATAGGTGCTTGGTCAATATGTACTTTTTTTGTATTGAATGCATATATAATAATAATTGATATGTTAAGTCGCTTGCTTCTTATATATTAAAAAAAAAGAAAGTGCTGGAGTAACTCATCGGGTCAGGCAGCATCGCTGAAGGACATGGATGTGATGCTTCCAGCCTGGGCTCCTCTTGAGTCTGAAGAAGGGTCCTGACCCGAAACGTTACTGATGCATGTCCTTCAAAGACACTTTGTGTTTTTATGTATACCACTATCTGCAGTTCCTTGTAGCGACATCTTGTTCCTTGCTTTTACATCTTGCTTCTAATGCTCTTAGCTTCTATTAAGGCAGAAGCTGAGAGGAGAAGCAACTCTTCTGTCACCACGAACATTCAGATTTCCCTTGGTTGATGCAGGCGACAGAAGGCACAGTTGTGGTGGCCGCGGGTCGTGGTGTTGGAGGAGGTGGCCACAGGAGGCCGGATAGCAGCCGGGTGACTGAGTGGATTAACCGCAGCCTCCGGCAACTATACGGAGCGACGGTGGAAAGAGCCAAAGGCATTAGCTGGGCCAGGCTGAGGCCTACTTCATTGGTACAGTGCTACAAGGACTCCACACTGCTCTTGCCCAGAGTAGAGGAATGGGGAACCAGAGGACATAGGTTTAAAGGTGTGGTGGTGAAAGGTTGAGTAGAAACCAGGGGGGAACTTTTTTCCACAAGGGGTGACGGGTGTATGGAACGAGCTTTTGGACAAAGTCGTTGAGGCAGGTACTATCGCAACCTTTAAGAAACATTTAGACAGGTATATGGATAGGATTAGGTTTAGCGGGATATGGGCCAAATGCAGGAAGGTGGAACGAGTGTAGATGCGGGATGTTGGTCGGTGTGGGCAAGTTGGGCCAAAGGGGCTGTTTCTACACTGTAAGAGTCTGTGGCTCTACGACACATAGGTAGATTGTAAGTAATTGGACATCTGCTTAGATCAAACTTGGACATTTCTGAGACCTGGAAATTGCACAATGGGACTAGAATGTGGCGACTCTCAGCGTACTGTTGGAGAAAAGGATCCATTGTATATATTATAATTTGACTGAACAAATTTTTGCACATGACTATTATCTGAATGGTGGCCGATTAGGAAAGGGGGAGATGCAACGAGACCTGGGTGTCATGGTACACCAGTCATTAAAAGTAGGCATGCAGGTGCAGCAGGCAGTGAAGAAGGCGATGGTATGTTAGCATTCATAGCAAAAGGATTTGAATATGGGAGCAGGGAGGTTCTACTGCAGTTGTACAGGGTCTTGGTGAGACCACACCTGGAGTATTGCGTACAGTTTTGGTCTCCTAATCTGAGGAAAGACATTCTTGCCATAGAGGGAGTACAGAGAAGGTTCACCAGACTGATTCCTGGGATGTCAGGACTTTCATATGAAAAAAGACTGGATAGTCTCGGTTTGTACTCGCTAGAATTTAGAAGATTGAGGGGGGATCTTATAGAAACTTACAAAATTCTTAAGGGGTTGGACAGGCTAGATGCAGGAAGATTGTTCCCGATGTTGGGGAAGTCCAGAACAAGGGGTCATAGTTTAAGGATAAGGGGGAAATCTTTTAGAACCGAGATGAGGAAAACTGTTTTCACACAGAGAGTGGTGAATATCGGGAATTCTCTGCCGCAGAAGGTAGTTGAGGCCAGTTCATTGGCTATATTTAAGAGGGAGTTAGATGTGGCCCTTGTGGCTAAAGGGATCAGGGGGTATGGAGGGAGGGCAGGAACAGGATACTGAGTTGGATGATCAGCCATGATCATATTGAATGGCGGTGCAGGCTCGAAGGGCCGAATGGCCTACTCCTGCACCTATTTTCGATGTTTCTATGTTTCTAAAACACAAAGCGCTAGATTGTGGGAGGTCAGTGTATATTGATTTTCCATGAGTATCATTGGAAGTAGCAAGGACATAGTTTTCTGACCCATTTCGGTACTAATGGTGAATATTCCGATTGTGCTGTTATATTGTAGCTCCAACATTGTAAATGATTGGGAACAGAGGAAAAATAATCTATATTTCAAAATCAAGATGACACATGACTTGGAATTCACTTTTGAGATGTTAGAATATTCCTGCAGTTGCATCCTATACGCATTCAGATAATTAAGTTTGATGCTTTTCCTCTTCTGGGGAGAATGGCTTGAACATTGTTGACATGAAGGTTGTACATGGCACACACTCCAGGTATTGATTGCCTCGCTGGTGGTTAACAGATTGCAATACAACTGCCTGCTTTGTGCTGAAAGGATTAAAGTGTTTCCAATATCTTTGGAGCTGTACTCTGACGCAAATAGCAAATGTTCTTCAGCAGTCCTGTCTTGAATCTTCGGAATAATGGAAAGTCAAGTGAAGACAGGCATTGAATCCCTCGTTATAGAATATGCAGCCTAAGACATATTCCTACAACAACAGTAATTAAGGCCAATATTGAACCCCAGGACATAGCTGTGTGGGAGCTGGACTGAGACGGAAATTCATTTCTTAGAAATTGAACTATCGTTGTTTTCGATGATGTGATTAGCCTGTTATTAATGTTAGAGAAACAAATTATTTTTGCATTAAAACAAGAATTTTCATGGCACCTGATTTCAGGTGGTCGTGAAATTGTCTTTAGACTTCAGACTTTAGAGATACAGTGTGGAAACAGGCCCTTCGGCCCACTAAGTCTGCGCCGACCAGCGATCACCTCGTACACTACCGCTATCGTAAACACTAGGGACAATTTACATTTTTTTTTACCAAAACCAATTAACCTACAAACCTGTACGTTTTTTGGAATGTGGGCGGAAACCGGAGCACCCGGAGAAAACCCACAGGGTCACAGGGAGAGCATACAAACCTCATGCAGACACTATTTGTAAGGGACAAATCCAGATCTCTGGTGCTGTAAGGCAGCAACTTTACCACTGCCCCACCATGCTGCCCTAATTGGATATTCCCCATGTTTAAAAAGCAAGGAATGTATTTCAAATCATTGGCCGATTTTACCAAGAGTGAACATAAAATGTAATGAAAGAGCCAACAGGAAAATAATTTTTTGAAGGGACATTGTAATTGAGCAGAAAGCCTAAAAAAGAGGTGTACACAGACCAAGGTGGGTACAAGCACAGTAAGATGGTGGATAGGCTGCTGGTCTAGTAACCAATGCTCTGGACCCTTGATCTCAGAGACATTAGTGTGAATCCCACTGTAGCAGCCAGGCTCAAAAAAATCGACTTTTAAATACAGGTTCACTAATAGCTTTCAAGAAATTTTCCATCTTTACTTGATCTGGCCTTTGTCTTACTCGGACTCATCAATATATCGCTGATGCTAAACTACCTATTCAGTTCAAGAGTAATTATGATGGATAACTAGACCATGTGCAGACCCGTTGGGTCTGTTCCCCCAACATGCAGTTGGGGGGGTGGGAGCATTGGGCGTCACACACATTAACCACCCCACACACACACTAACTACCCCCCCCCCGCATACACGGTAACTACCCCCCTTGTTAATATATTAATATTATTAATTTGCTCCTTTTACCCCATAATCGCCCTATCTACTGACGCATAGCCCCCAACTTGCAGGCACGTCTAGAGAGGGGGGGGGGGGGGGGTAGAGAGTGAGGGCAGAGAGAGAAGGGGAGGGAGGGGGGGGGAGAGGGGGGGGGGGGAGGAGGGAGGGAGAGAACAGGGAGGGGAGAAGGGGGTGGAAGGGGGAGGGAGGGGGGGAGGGGGGGGAGGGGGAGGGGGGAGGGAGGGAGGGGGGGGAGGGGAGGGGGGGAGAGGGGGGAGGGGGAGAGGGGGAGAGGGGGAGAGGGGGAGAGAGGGGAGAGAGAGAGAGAGAGGGGGAGAGGGGGGAGGGGGGGGGGGGGGGGGGGGGGGGGAGGAGGGGGGGGGAGGGGGGGGGGGGGGAGGGGAGGGGGAGGGGGGAGGGAGGGGGGGGGAGGGGGGGGGGGCAGAGAGGGGGGGAGAAGAGGGAGAGAGAGAGAGAGAGAGAGAGAGAGGGAGGGAGAGAGGGGGAGGAGAGAGAGGGAGGGAGATGGAGAGAGAGAGGAGAGAGAGAGAGAGAGAGTGAGAGGTGGGGTAGAGAGAGGTAGAGGGCGGACCTGAACTCGGTGAGCATGCGGGTCGGACCGGGCCTGTGATCAACGGAGGAATTTCAGGTTTCCTAGAGAGAGTAATGATTTTATTTTAAAAAGGGTACATAAAAAGCAAAAATGTTTTGAGGAGTGCAAAATCGGATGTAAAATGAATAAGCTAGCGACATGGAAAAAATGACGGAGTTTAATGACGGAGTGCTGGCATAGCATGGAATCAAAGGCCGAATGTGGCACCAACAAGACAGCCAGGCAGAAACACACACAGCCACAGAGTTTGACAGACAGACAGACAGACAGACAGACAGACAGACAGACAGACAGACAGACAGACAGACAGATTTGTGCTGTTCGGCACTCTTGGAGGCTCTTGTTTTACATAAAAACAGTATGTATTTAGACATGGTACATATAATCTCCATGTGTATTCTTTTTACAAGCCTGTTATGTGACTGCAAATAAGAATTTCATTGCCGCATTTTTAGTACAGAAGATAATTAAACGCGCTTGACTCTTGACATACTTGTGAGACAATTCTATCACTATGTACCTGGTAATTTATAGTACAAGACTATAGGCAAGAAAAGCTCTACATAGTCTCATCACAAATTGGACCCCTGTCCAAAGTTTATTCCATTGAAGTCAAGATGATATGTGTGATCTTAACTTTGCCTCTCTAGTGATCGTATTGAAAGATTGTAGACAATAGGGCACTCTGTCAGTTAACAGTAACTAGGTTTACAAGGTCTGGGACTGACCCTCATCTCCAGGCCAACAGCAGCTAATGTATCTATCAATTCCCACCACCATAAATGTAGCACATTTTCTAATCTCTGGGAAACATTGCCTGCAGCTATTAAATGTACACAATCACTAAATCTGAGATACACCGCCTTGCATATAGGTGATAATTCCTGAACCATTTCTTGGGAATCAGTTCCTTGCTTGTCCATCATTCCTGGCACCCTGTGCCCTCAATCGGCATCTGCCCCCATTATACCAGGGAAAGGTGCAACAACAGTGGGGTTGGTCTGCTCCCAACTTTCGTTTAGATGCAATGAACTCGGCAAGAGATGAATGTTTACCTAAAAGAGCTGCGACAACACATGAATTTCCAATATGGGGAAAACTAGCTTGAGGGAATTTGAAATTATACAATTTTTTGGCTGTTCCGTTTCAGTTCCCAGAACAACACGTATTATTTATAAACCCCTGACACAACATCTATTTTAGACAGTGATCTGTGTAATTAAGTTCTTGTACCAGTAGCTTTTGTCACACTACAGCGCAAAAATCAACAAATTAATCTCAGAGAAGCACAGTAGCTTTAAATAAGAATCCATTGATATATTTCACCATGTCTTCTGCTTTGCTCTGATAAGATGAAATGCTTCAGATGGTACCATTTACAGTACAGAACGGCATAATTAAAAAGTTACCATACCCCAGAATAATACAGGTACTATCTAATTCATTACTCATATGTTTCAATTTTGTTGTCCAGATAACCTCTGTTTTCTCACGACGCAAACTACAAAATAGACTTAATTGTAAATGTTTCATTCCATTTTGTTTTATTCCCAAACTTACATTGAAAGAAATGACGTCAATCTACATTTCTGTGTTCAAATTCAAAAATATTTGGACAGTTTACTTTTCATACAAATATCTAATTGATTCGGATGGGATTCAAAGTAATAAATATCCCTTCTTACAAGCATATGGTGCAACACAAGCGTAGAAGTGATCCATTTCAGGACTGGTGAATGGTGGTCAAGAATAACAAATAGCCATCTCCCCTTATTCTTCTGCTTTCTACCTCTTCTTATTTTCTCTTTATTCTCTTTCTTTTCTCATTTTCTTTTTCTCACTCTCTGATATCACACACTTCTCTATTTTTTTTCTACTCTCTTTCTGTCTCCTTTTTATTGTTAAAATAAAAAAAAAAATAAGAAGCTGTACATGAACTGTAACATGTCAATATATACTAGGTATCTATGGTACCATATTCTTGTACTTACTTCCAATAAAATAAACAAATAAATAAATAAATAAATAAAAAGTAATAAATACCCGCAGCATAAATGTTTCCATAACACAACTTGGATATAATGCGTGTGATAAATTAGGGAACACTATTTGCATTACATGGGCTGAATGGTAATAATGCAATTTTGATTGGGAACATAGAACCACTTACCACTTGCAAGTTACTTTGGAAATTGACAAGCAGAAAAAACGCTGTCTTGGATTTAAACAGTATTGAGGGGGAGAAACCTGCTCCCATGTAACCTTCCTACAGTTATCAGACACCATTGCCTCTTAAGAACAACACAGCTGCTACTGTAACCATGATTGGTCATTGAAATTGACAAGCATCGCTTCTATTGACATTTGTGCAACAATACTCAATTAAACATTGTTACACACAGCCTTTAGCAATTTTTGCTCACCGTATCTAAAACAAACATCACTATTAAAAAGACCATTATTTTTTGAAAATCCTGCAGGAAAAATAACTGTCTGAAGCTGCAAGTCTGAAGCTCCCTAACCCCAAACACTCTTTTCCCCATTGACACAATTATCTTATGTAACACGTATTTTTTATAACAAGAGGTGCCTCAGGAACGTAACTATAATGTTTTAGCATAAGTACAGATTGCGATGGAGGTCAGATGGCAGTAAATCTGAGAACCCGCTCAGCTTATGTGTTCAGTGTTTCATCAATGGACCAGAGGCTGACCAGGAACCAGAGATATATCAGGATTATACTAAATTAGATGGATTTCATTGTTTGTGCTTACATCATTTGCACTGGCGTAATCAAAATGACCACAATTGGTCTTTTTGATTTCTTTAATCATGCAATTGAGTCACGGATTAAATATGTAGAAATCCTGAAATATTTTCTCACCATAAAAGATATTGAAGAAGGGAGGAAGTAATCGTTTTCTTCTCATTGGTAGGTGCATCGATAAAGGAGTTGATGAAAACGTTAACATTGTATAAGTTTGGAGGGATTTTGCAGAATCTCATAGTTTGTGGTCTCTAAGGTGTCTACGTTCCAAGGAGGCTGTTTAGGAAGAAGAAACTGAATCTTAAAACAAATGCTTAATATTGCCCAGACTATAGGGAAAACATCCACCAATCACAGGATTTACAACATCTCCCAGTGATTACTTGGTGTGTTGCTGAAAACAAGCTCTTTATCATTTAGTTTAATTTAGTTTAGTTTAGTTTAGTTTAGTTTAGAGATACAGCCCAAAATCTCGCCCCTCATCCCACTGAGTCCTTGTCAAACAGCAATCCCTGTACACTAGTACTATCCGACACTCTAGAAAAAAATTACATTTTTTTTTAAAAACAAAGCTAAATTAACCTATCAATCTGTTCATCTTTGGAGTGTGGGAGGAAACCGGAGCAGCCAGGAAAAACCCACGCAGTCAGGGAGACAACATAACAACTCTGTACAGACAGCTCCCATAGGCAGGATTGAACCCAGGTCTCTGAAGCTGTAACGCAGCAACTCTACTGTTGCGCCACCGTGCCACCCTAGGGAGGAACTACCTGTAGGAATTGTGTTATCCACATGAGAATACTGACATTTTGAGTGAATGAACAGAGAGAGAGAAAGTTTATTTGCCATTAGAATGATTTCAAGGAACATTTCTCAAATGCTTGCTTGAAAGCAGAGCAAAACTATTGCAAGCTCAAGCAACCAAGCAGTGCATAAATAGCACAGGGCATCATATATGCAAAAATAGATGCAAAAGTTGGGGACAAATAGCCCGAGGGCAGTTCAGAGTGAGTCAAAATTTTACCAAACTTTTTCCATGAACTGGGACTCATTGAGGGAAAGATGATATCGATGGCTACCTCTAACACAATGCCAACATATTAAAATCTTCCATTTGAAAAATTCGAACAGTTCTCAGGATTTCTATTCATTCTATGAACTTGCTCATCTTAAGTTTGCATGAACATTTTCCCTGAGGCAATAATCTTCATTTGACTTTCAAGTTTCCTCAGTAGAAAGCTGTAAATTGTACCTTCCTCTCGTTGCTTCATCTGAAGGCCACTCACTGCTAGTTTTTCCAACAGTTGTTAATATTTAAGTCTAAAAATTATTTTTGCATGGGACAGAGTATTTGTGCACTACCATAGGATGTGTAACACACATCTTGACTTCACTTGCACAAAATTATGTTACATATTTAAGTCTGTAAATAGGATGGACCAGTTACACTGAAGCTGGCCTTAACTACAAAGTTAACTGCAACTACAAGAGTGGTGAGCCTTGGTTTGGTGTTTCTTTAAGGAGAACCATCCATGCCTGCCAAATGGTCTGTTTCCGAGCTGTATCTCTAAACTAAACATAAAGACAAGTTACCTGTAATTTGATTAAGAGAAGCTGAAGGAGGCTGTAATTCTCATGGGAGTCTGTCACTGTGTAGCACCCTCCATTGCCTACAAGCAACGGACAAAGTAGCATGGCGTTGCTTGCCATTGTTAGGGTCACAGCAATGTTCAACGTCTCTGTTACTCTGATCCTTACAAGCATGCAGCAGTTGGCATATCGGTAGGATCACATTGGTTACTGTTTGGGGGGCGGATATCGTGTTTGCTCTAGCAATCACAACCTAGGATGGATAAATGTATAGGAGAAGTTTGCAGAGATATGGACCAAACGTGGGCAAGTAGGACTAACGTAGATGCGGCATCATGGTCAGCATGGGCGACTTGGGCCAATGGGCCTGTTTCTGTGCTGTATGACTCTATGACGACAACAGTACGATACAGTAACTTCACTGAGTGAACCCAAATCTTTTACATGTCCTTCAGAGGAGCGCGCACTGCTTTCAATATTCACAGGGACTTGCACTCCATTACCATGCAACTGGCACGTGGCATTGCAGAGCGGACTGGCATGTGGATTGATAATATGAAAGAAGAGTGAAAGGCCTGGATAAAGTGAATGCAGAGAGGGTGTTTCCACTAGTGGGCGAGTCTAGGACCAGAGACCATAGCCTCAGAATAAAAGGACATTCCTTTAGAAAAGAGATGAGAAGGAATTTCTTTAGTCAGAGAGTGATGAATCTGTGGAATTCGGTGCCACGGACTGCTGTGGAGGCCAAGTCATTAGGTATTTTTAATGCGGAGGTTTCGTTTAGTTTAGTTTAGAGATATAGCACGGAAACAGGCCCTTCAGCCCACTGAGTCCACAGCCAGCGATCCCTGCATATTAAAACTATATTTCACACACTAGGGACAATTTACATGTATGCAAAGCCAATAATCCTACAAACCTGTACGTCTTTGGGGTTTGTGCGGAAACCGAAGATCTCAGAGAAAACCCACGTGGTCACGGGGAGAACGTACAAACTCCACACAGACAGCACCCGTAGTTGGGATCGAACCCAGGTCTCTGGCGCTGAAAGCGCAGTAAGGCAGCAACTCTTCTGCTGTGCCACCATGCAGCAGATTGACAGAGTCTTGATTGGTAAGAGTGTCAGGGTTTATGGGGTGAAGGCAGAAGAATGGGGTTGAGAGGGAGAGATAGATTAGCCATGATTGAATGGGCTGAATGGCCCAATTCTGCTCCTAGAGTTTATGAACTGATGAAAGAAGAGGAGGGAGCTATTGGGCCGCACTGATTACCTGCACTGAAGTTCTTTGCCACCAGTTCAATAGATGTTGTTTTAGCAGCTACATCGCTGTTTCCTCTGCACACAATGTATCCAACTTTTTCACATTCTTTCCCCTCTTCAATAAAGTGCATCCACCCAAATATCAGCATTGATATTCATGTCAGCTAAGAGCACAGGTCACCAGCTGCTTCAGGAATGCACTCTGCACGGAAGGATTTAGATAGGATTATAATTGTCAAGCCTAATAATAATTGCTGACACTAATTATCACCCTGGTGAGAGCTCTTTATACCTGTCGATGCAGATTTAGCCTTTCTGAAAAGTGCTTCCCCATGGACTAACGTACAAGAGATGGAAGGCTCGATTTGATGTGGCATTTTCATCAGCAAGCCCACTGAACATAACGCCTTAACCACAGAGAGGACTCACTTGATTAAAACGAATGGCAAGCCAATTTGAAGTTCTCTTTGTAGAATAAGATTGCAAGGATGGAGCAAAAGGAAGACAGAGGGGCAGAACGATGAATTATTTGATGAGGAATTTTGTTTCCACCATTTTTTGTGCAATGGTTATTTTAAATGCCCTCAAATTAATGTTTAAAGCTGTGGTGAGAACAAGGAGAATGTGATGGGTGCCTATCCAGAACAAAGCAACAATATGTGTCCAGCTTGCAAAATGCTGAACGCTGGTCCCTTCTCTCCAGAATACCCCTTGAAACTCTTCCCGTCGCTGCCTCTCCTTCTCCAATGTAGGTTCATTGGCTTTGTGCAGATGTTCTTCAGAGTTTTCCTCTTTGACAAAGCGAATGGTCATTGACTACTTCCTTAGAAGGTTTAGGAATGTTTGACATGTCCGCAACAATCCTCACCCATGTCTACAGATGAGCCGTAGAAAGCAATTTATTGGGATGCATCACAGCATGGTTTGGGAACCGCTCCATCTAAAACCACAACAAATTGCAGATCGTTCAAGAAAGAACTGCAGATGCTGGAAAATCGAAAATCGAAGGTATACAAAAATGTTGGAGAAACTCAGCGGGTGCAGCAGCATCTTTGGAGCGAAGGAAATGATAACGTTACCTATTTCCGTGTACAATTGCAGAGCGTTGTGGATGCAGGCCAGATTGTCTCGCAAACCAACCTCCCTTCCATTGACTCCATGCTGCCTCATCAAGGCCACCAGCATAATCAAGGACCAGTCTCACCCTCGTCACTTCCTTGTTTCCCCTCACCAATCAGGCAAGAGGTACAAAAGTGTGAAAATGCATACCTCCATATTCAGGGACAGTTTTTCCCTGCTGTTATCAGGTAACTGAACTGCCCTCTCGCCAACTTGAGGGTGGTCCTGACGTCCCATCTACCTCATTGGAGACCTTTGAACTATTGGTTCTTTTATTGGACTTTATCTTGCAGTTAACATTATACCTTTAATTCTGTAACTGTACACAGTGGGTGGCTTGATGGAAATCATGTATAGTCTTTTAGCTGACTGGATAATATACAACAAAAAGCTTTTCACTGTACCTCAGTAATTGTGACAATAATAAACTAAACTAAACTATTATCTCATGATGTTGCTCGTAAGGTCATATGGTCATAAGTGATCAGTGTTTAATTAGGCCATTCGGCCCATCAAGCCTCCTCCGCAATTCAATCATGGCTGATCTATCTCTCCCTCCTAACCCCATTCTCCTGCCTCCTCCCCATAACCCATGACACCTATACTAATGAAGAATCTATCTATCTCTGCATTAGAGACCTCTATTGACATGGCCTTCTCAGCCTTCTGTGACAAAGCATTCCACAGATTCACCATCCTCTGACTAAAGAAATGTCCTTTAATCCTGAGGCTATAACCTATAGTCCAAGACTCTCCCACTAGTGGAAACAACGCCTCCATGTCCATTCTATTTGCTCAGTGGCAAATTTTGTGCAACACTTTGAATTGTTTGACTTTGAAAGTTGTTACTATTGTCAAATGCTATGATGATGGTGAAGTTTCTAACATTTAAGTTCATGTAAGTACGAAATGTCAGGATGAGCTATTTTCATTTTTTAATGTGCTATTGGAATAAATGTGGCGCAGCTGGTAGAGCTGCTGCCTCACAGCACCAGAGGGCCCAGTTCGATCCTAACCTCGGGCGTTGTCTGTGTGTAGTTTGCACTTTCACCTTGGAACCATGTGGGTTTTCTCCTGGAGATCCGGTTTCCTCCCACGTGCCACAGATGGGCCAGGTTTGTAGGTAAATCATCCCGAGTGTGTAGGGAGGTGGATGAGAAAGTGGGATAACATAGAACTAGTGTGAGCAGGTGATCGATGGTCGGTGTGCATTCGGTGAGCCGAAGGGACTGTTTCATGCTGTATCTGTCAATCATTCAACCAATCATTCTGTGGTTCCTATTAGAACCGTTGGTTGCAACTGGGAAGGACCAGACCCCCATTGCTCTGAGCCCCAAGCCTGCATACACCATTCATTGTCAGTACTGTGAGTTTATTTTATGAACTAAGTTCAGGTCTCAAAGTAAAAGCAGACTGACAGACACAATTACAAATTCGGAGAGCATTCAACAGAGGTGGATTATAACCCTGGTCTCGATTCAAAATGATGCACACTGGCACACTAATTTTAATCTGTTAAGCTACTCACACACAAAGTCAAAGCCAACAAATCCATTGCCTTATATTTTGGAAAGACTGACATGTTATGGGAGATAAAAGTTAGTAATTTAATTGAAATGTTATTAATGGCTGAAATTGACATATGAAGTGCACATTAATGAGAATGTACTTTAATAAACACGAATACAGTAATAAAATGACAATAAAAGACACAAAGTGCTGGATAACTAAGCGGATCTGGCAGCATCTCTGGGGAACATGGATAGGTGACGTTTCAAGTAGGGACACTTCTTCAGATATTGGTCAGCAGTCAGATAAACGGCATTTCAAAGCAGATTTTTATATATAAGGAAGCATCACTAGTTCCTGAGGTTATCCTTGCACAGACCCTGGCTTGATGTACCCGCTGCACTCAGCAAAAATCAATAGTGAGATGGATGATAAAAAGAGTTTTTATCAGTGACACTCCTACAACTGACTTTATTGCATTTAAAGTCTACCTTGTCCACTTTACTCTATTTATTTGTCATCTGCCTTTGCAGTTTGAAGCAGCCAGTGCCAGGATTGATTGAATAAAGAAATAAAGAATCCATTCTCAGATGTTTCAGTTACCTGTGGAATGTGGCAGTGTCTGTATCGCTTCGTAGATTTAGTTACATTGCAGTGAAGAGAACCAAATTTCACAAGCAGAGTATGACATGCAATCTTAAGGGCCCATCCCACTTGGGCGTCATTTGCGCGTCATTTACACAACATCACGTGATGCGCGCATGGCGTGCTTTAAGCGTGGTGAGGCGTGGTGGCGTAAGAAGTGATGCACGGTAGCGTGCGGCGCCCCAGGATTTTGGGATTCAAAAATCTTCGCGCGCCACCTGCATGATGCGCAAATGGCGCCCAAGTGGGACAAGCCCTTAAGGTAGACATAAATGCTGGAGTAACTCAGCGGGATAGGCAGCATCTCTGGCGAGAAGGAATGGGTGACATTTTGACCCGAGACGTCCCCCATTCCAGAGATGCTGCCTGTCAGCATTTTGAGCCCATCTTCAGTTTAAACTAGCATCTGCAGTTCCTTCCTACATATGACAACAGGTCTCTTTGTCACCGTCATGGATAAATTCCTGCATGGAAACAGGTCCTTTGGCCCACAAAGTCCACGCTGATCATCGATCACCCATTCCTATTAGTTCTATGTTATCCCATTTCTCATCCACCCCCTGCACTTTTGGGGTAATTTTACTGAGGCCGATTAACCTACGTATTTGGGATGTGGGAGGAAACCCCCTCAAGTCACAGGGAGAAGGTGCAATCTCCGCATAGGCAGCACCCAAGGTCAGGATTGAACCTGGGTCTCTGGCAATGCTCCCCTGTGTTGTCCCAAGTGAGGTAAGAGCCAATACAAGGGTTCAAGTTTATGCTCATCTTCCATTAAATAATCACCTATTTAAAGCAGGAATTGTTTAAATGCCTCTTTAATAAAATTACTGAATACATTCATGTTGAAATATCACAACATTTATTGCATTGTTGAAATTACCCAGAATATCTGTATCTTTTGTCATTTGAAAGCTAGTAGGCATTAAATGTGACCTTTGCTACACTGTCTGTGCCCCAAGAAAAGCAATTATCCCAAACTCAAGCTCACTGGGTAGTCAGTCATATAGGCATGTTACAAAACCTACCTTCAGCGGCGCTGTAATTCTGCCACTGGCCGTGTGCGCGATTTTGGCGTGTTTGAGTTGGGGGGGGGGGGGGGGGGGGGGGGGGGGGCGGGGTTAAAACGGGTTTTTTTCCCGACCTGGTCCTGAATTATATTTTGTTGGAGTGCAAGATTTTGCTAAAGAATCGTTCCTACGGCCATTCTGTGTGTTTTAAAAAAAAAATTCACCCGACAAGTTAATCGCTGGAATGATTTTAAAAGCAGCTTCTGAAGCCAACAATGCCAACAACTGGGACGGATTTTATGGAGGACCAGGTAGAAGAAAGTTTGTTTTTTTTAATGTATAAAAGTGTTTCATAAGATGTATTTAATTAACATTTTAAGTTGCAAAATGGTGTTTCTGTCCCCCGAACATCTGGCAGTGTTTTTGCTGCGGATATGGGGGTATACATTCACCGCATCTGGACGTTCTAAATGGTCCCGTTCCAGAAAATCCCACTCGCAAGCTGATTTAAATGGCCATTAGTTTACAGGTATTAACATTAAATTCCTTCCATTTGGCCTATAAACCCATGACAATGAGATTTTAAAATTATGTTATATTCTGAATTGTTGTGTGAATGTTATTTGGATACTTAGGCTATTTAAAAAAATGTTAATCTATTCTTAAGAAATGGATAGATGTTTAGATCTAGTAATTGAATTTTGTAATTAGCTACAATTAGGTAACTAACTAATTATATGCTTTAATTTCAAGTAATCCAAGTAAGATTGTTTCATATTTGTTTTGGAATGCTTCAATCTATAATAACTGAAAATTTCTTTCAGTTCTCTTAAATTGTAAGAAAGTTATCGGCCTTTAAATGTTCTCGATCACAGCTTTTGTGTTAAGTCAATGAAAAAGCAACAGGGAACAAGATGCCAATTTCCAAGTATGAAAATGGTCATAACTTTTTTAATACTGAAGATATGAAAGTGAATTAGGTGTCAAATTAAACTTCTTTTTATGCTTTATCTGATGGGATAAATTAAAGACTTGATTTTTAAAATCTGAAAATGTTGTAACATTGCTAAGTCATATAGTACAGAAACAGGTTATTTGGCCCAAACTATCCAAGTCAACCAAAGAACCCCATCAACCATAGACCTATTTGTCCATATTTGACCCTCATCCCTCTAAATCTTTCCTATCCATGTATCTGTCCAAATGTCTTTTTAATATTGAAACTGTACCTGCCTCAACTGCCACCTCTGGCAGCTCATTCCATATCCCCACTAACCTCTGAATGAAAAGGTTGCCCCTCGGGTTTCCCCTCGATCCATATACTGATGCCCTTTAGTTCTTGATTTCTCTACCCCACGAAGAAAGAGACTGTGCAACCACCCTATTTATTCCCCTCGTGATTTTGTACACCTCTATAAAATCACCCCCTCTGTCAACATTGATTAAAGTAGTAGATTCCTAGCTTGCCCAAACTCCTTAAAGGTCCTGGCAACATCATTGTAAATCTTCTTTGCACTCTTTCCAGCTCAATGGCATTATTCCTGCAGCACGGTGACCAAAACTGAACTCAATGTTCCAAATGTAGCTTCACCAACTGTGACATAACATCCCAACTTCAAGAAACAATTCCGTGACTGATGAAGATCAACATTTCAAAAAGTTTCTTCACCATCCTATTTACCTGTGATGCCGCTTTCAGGGAACTTCTGGTATGTCCTTGTGTTCCTACATCCCACTGCAGTACAACAATCCACAGGGCCCTGCTGTTAAAGTTCAAGGTAAAACAGAACAGTAAAGGGTTGTGACAAATGTAGGGTTCATAACACTGCAGCAAATGAGCTGCAATTAGAAACTACAGTGGCTATGACATAGTATATGAACAGGTTGCTGGGCTGATAAAGAGGTACGGTAAATTCAGAAACATATAAATAACAAAACGGATGTCAATGCGTTGATTGAACAATTAAAATTATTTATTATTGTGGCGGCAGATGACATTGCTGAGGTACCAAATAAACACTTTGTATTTGTCTTCACTAGTAGAGAGATTTTGCCGATGTAGCATTAAAGGAAGGGTTAGTGGATCCAATGAATTGGATCAAAAGATTAGCACTCCGCATATTAGGAAGACCTTGACTCCTGATGGGTCACAATGAGGGTCACGAAGGAAATGAATGGAAACTGATTAGACTATTTATCAATTTATGTTGCAATAAATGCACCTTTCTTGATGAAAAGAGAGAGTCTTAACCCTGCAACTCATTAGGCCTGGCACTTGGAGGTAAAACCCTTAGAGACATTATGTGTTAACAATGCTATTAATAATTTGTTGTTTGCTACTTTATGAGAGTTATTTCGTGATTTAATGAGGGGAATTGCTGATGGCAGGATACTGGATGAACTGTCAGAGGGGATAAGATAAATGGCCCCAGATTTGTGGTTAGCGACAAGCAGCAGCATTTACTACTGAACTTGAATGATGCTCCCAACAAAGATTGAGTTTTGGGTCGGAACATGGTCGACCCGCAGGAGAGCTGAAAGAATCACAAAGAGGTCGCTGTGAGAGGTGGTCTCATAGAACTCCGATTGGAGAAAGGAGGAGAGAGGAAGAGAACTTCTTCAAAGCAGGTTTATTTTGATGAGATTTTGCAGTGGAGCAATTCAAAGGTGATGCAAGAGATTGCAGATGCAGTAATCTGGAGAGAAAAACAAAGTGCTGGAGGAACTCAGCAGGTCTGAAGGGAAAGGTCCCAAATCACAATGCCGCCTGTCCATTTCCCTCCATAGATGCTGCCTGATCTGCTGAGGTTCTCGAGCAATATGTTTCTATGTTTCTAGCTCAAGATTACGGTATTTGCAGTCTCTAGTGTCTCCAAAGATCTAGTTTTCGCTGTGGTGAGAACTTCCCTTTTTTTTGAGGCCCACTGCTGTCACCAATATCAATGATACAATATCAATGATACAATTCAAAAGCATTGTTGGCTCTGATGCCATTAAGCAGCTAGTCACATTGTGAATTTCTCTTGCATTGTGTACTAGGACTGAAAATGCATGATTTTTAATTAAACAGTTGTTATTCTAACTAAAGACTGAAGCATATGAATATGAAGAAGGTAGGCACCAAGACATCATAAATGTTTTAAAAATGAATAATTAAAATCTCTCAATGTTAATACATGTGCATGAGGGATTTATAAAACAAAACGAGAAAATTAGATTTTAGGATTAAATTATTCAGCAGTAAATACAAATTAGTACAGTATTAAAAGCGCACCTCCATTTTGTGCAGTAAACTTTAAGATTTTCATTGCGTTTAGTTTAGTTTTGTTCAGAGATACAGTGTAAAAACAGGCCCTTCGGCCCATCGAGTCCACACCGACCAGCGATCACCCCATACACTAGTTCTATCCTACACTATAGGGACAATTTATAGAAGCCAATTAACCTACAAACCTGCACGTCTTTGGGATATGAGAGGAAACCAGAGTACCCGAAGAAAACCCACGCGGTCACGGGGAGAACATACAAACTCCGAACAGACAGCACCCATAGTGAGGATTGAACCTAGGTCTCTGGCACTGTAAGGCAGCGACCCTACCGCTGTGCCACTGTGAAGGCCCTTGATTGTGCTGGAGAAGATTACAAGAACTGAAGCCCCTGAAGAAGATGCATCATTGACAGTAACTTGGCAATTCTTGCGCTAATTGTGTTTGTGCAAAATTCCCAACACCATTGTGGGTCAGATAGATTTATATTTTTATTCACAGGATATCACTAGCAATGCCAACAATTTTATGCCCATACCTATTTTCACTGACCGGAGGAAGCACCAGATTTCATTTACTGAGACAAGGTACAACATTTAATTTCTAATTTACTTATAATTTGCCTGATGCTACGGTGGGATTTCATTCCATGTCTTTGGTCCCAGAACCTTGACTGCTGGCCCAGTATCTTAACCACTACACTTTGACCTCTCTTAGATACATTTTACAAGGTGAACCAGTTGGCTGGTTAGAAAAATAAAACCAAAGGGATTAAAGATAAATAAGCAAGATGATAACCGAAGATAGACACAAAAGGCTGAAGTAACTCAGCGGGACAGGCAGCATCTCTGGAGAGAAGGAATGGGTGATGTTTCGGGTCGAGACCCTTCTTCACTCTCTGACTCTACGACCTGTTCCCCCTCCCAAAAGATGACATCGAATTGGGTTAAACATTGGCAGCAGAGAGTTGCATGAAATGTTAGTTCTGAAGGGAGGGGCCCCTCGGGAGACGTTACTAAGTCCATTGATTTTTTTAAATCTGTATTAATGATCTGTACTGGAGCATAAATCATTACTATATACTCTCATCATTTCAAAATTGGTCCATGAGATGAAATTCAGAAATATAGAAAATGATGAAGGGTTCGTACCTGACTTCGAGAAGACATTCACAGAAGGACGTACACAGGGACAAAGAAGTGGCGGATGAGTGTCAAATTTCTTCCATATCCCAAAGACATATTGGTTTGTGGGTTAACTGTCCTCTGTAAGATTGCCCCTAGCATGTAGGGAGTGGATGCGAAAGTGGGATAACATGGAACTAGCACGAACAGGTGATCGATGGTCGGCACGGACTCAGTGGGCCGAGTTTCCGTACTCTATCTTTCAATCAATCAAAAGGGAGACCCGGGGAAGTACATACCCAGTTCTTTGATGGTGGCAGAACAAGAAAATTATTGAAAAGCATTTCAGATCCCCAGCTTCATTACAAGAAAGAAAATACATTTATAAAACAACAACGGCTGTGCTATGTGGAGGTGGAAAAAAGCACGACTTTTCCTGCAATAGCAGAGAAAGTTAACAGAAGTTTGAGGAATAACGTTCAAAAACAAGGTAAATTGAGAAAGAGAAACAGTTTTCAGCAATAGAAGGCTTGGAAAGCAGTGGACCCTGATTTAAGTTGACAGAGAAAGAGATAGAGGCAATGTTTAGGTTGTACAAGCTGAAAGTGTATCAAATAAATTCAATCACAATGTTCAAAGAGGAATTGGATATAAATAAGGTTTTATCTTAGTGGGATACAACGAGAATGTTAGGAAGGGGGATGCAGAGATCTACAGATTAATAAGCACTATCATTGTGTTGCCCGCTGTATAACTGCATTTTTGTATCACACTCTAACTGCCCTAACTTTTTCTCATCTACTTTCTTTAACTGCCTTGATTTAACCTATACCCTGGATGACCTGGATGATCTATCCCCACAGCAAATCTGCCTCTATCAGAGATATTCCTTTTTTTTTTCCACCTCTCACCACCCTCTCTAAAACTCAAAAACAAAATTGGTTTCTCTCTGTCCCAACATCTATGGTAAGTTCATGAAAGAGAATGTTTAACTGGAGAAACAGGGAACTGCAGATGCTGGTTTAATTCAATGGGTCAAGAAGGGTCCCGACCCAAAACGTCACCTATCCATATTCTCCAGAGATGCTGCCTGAAACTATGAAGCTTATTCGCGCTGAGTAACTCCAGCACTCTGTGCCTTTCCAGGTTTTACTGGAAGTCATAAAGAACTACGACCAGCGTCTCAACTATGAGACTGCATGACGTCATCACGAGGGTTAGTAAGACGACCTTAGAAGAAATCATTCTCACCAAAGACATGAGGTTAGAGAGCTATTACATCTCACCGTGTATCACCATGACAACAGGAACTGAAGCTGAGAACAATGGCCTAGATTGCCTTTCATTCACAGGCAGTTGTTGAAGATCGAACCACACTCATTCAACTGTGAGTGGTTTTTGTATGTGTTTCTTCAGTATCTGTCCGGGAAGAAGGGACAGCAAAGAATAACATTAAGAGGATCAAATAATTGATCAAAACTGATAGAATTTGAAAAAAGTGCAATGCAAAACTCTGGAAAATTTAGATTTAGAGAGAGGTCTTTTCCACTGATCATGCCCTCCAAAGTTAATGATTTTAGGATGACAAATATGAAGCTTATTCTCAGCAAAACGCAAATCATTTACAAACATTTAAAATGTAAAAAAGTAAATAAATAATTTACAGCAGAGGTGTACAGATGTATAATATCGCATCAAATTATTAAAACAAGAATAAAATAGGTGACGGGGATCTGACAGAGAGCAAAAAATGCAGAATAGGTTTTAAATAGGAACAGATTAAAAGATGATGATACTCAGAGGAGTCGGTGACCTTGTACATAAATCACTGGAGGTTAATATGCATATTCAGCACGCAATTACAAAGGTAAAGAAAATGCAGGCTTGTAATGCAAAAGGATTTCAGTACAAGAGTAGAGGCATCTTGCTCCAATTGTATCGAGCTCTGGTAGATCCACATCTGGAGCATTGTGTACGTCATGTTTCCCTACCGAAGGCAAGATAAAGATGGAATGCAGTAAAGGCTCACCAGATTGTTTCATGGGATGAGGGGTTTGAAACGTCAGGATAAATTATGCAGCTTGAATCTATACTCCCCTGGGTTTAGAAGAATGACAGTTCTCTCTAAGATGTACAAACTTTTTATGTGGCTTGACAAGGTGGATGTGGATATAGTTTAGTTTAGAGGTACAGCATGGAAACAGGCCCTTCGGCCCACCGGGTCCGCACCGACCAGCACTACCCACACAATAACACTATCCTACACACACTAGGGTAAATTTTACATTTATATCAAGCCAATTAACCTACAAACCTGTACGTCTTTGGAGAGTGGGAGGAAATCGAAGACCTTGTAGAAAATCCATGCGGTCATAGGGAGAAGGTATAAACTCTGTACAGATAGCACCCGTTGTCGGGAATCGAACCCGGGTCTTCGGCGCTGTAAGAGCTGTAAGGCAGCAACTCTACCGCTGAACCTCTGTGCCACCGAGGAGTTGAAGTTACTTTATACGTTAGGAAATAAATATTTTGCGATACCTGGCCAATAGAAAGCAACTCAATAAAATCAACTTGCTGGCCGAAGATATTATTTTGACCAGCAAGTTGCCTATCGGTCAACCTCCTGTTGACTATCCTATTCTGATTTCAGCTCCAGTGCATCTCATCAAAGGCAAATCCCTTCCATTTTGCAAACGCAGCTGGCAGGGATGGGCGACAATGATTTGTCCAACGCTTCATAATCTATTCATGGTTTTTCAGGTTACTTGAAGCATGTTCTGATCACCAAAGGAGGATAAAATAAATGTTATCATGTCCAGCAAAGTCTTAGCTGCATTCATTGGTGCTTTCCAAGAAAACACTGTGGCCATTTCAAACAATATGAAGTGGAAGAGCCTCGACCCGAAACATTGCTTATTCCTTTTCTCCAGAGATGCTGTCTGACCCACTGAGTTACTATGACTTTTTGTGTCTATCTTCAAACAATATGAAGAATGATTGGTTAATTTATTATGGTGGTGTTGGACAGTATGTTCACTAACCGCTCCGATCTATGGATGTGATTGGGGAATATTTACATCTGGCTGAGTTAAGGCTATATTTGGAAAACAATTCAAGGTTCAGCATAGAAACAGGCCCTTTGACCCACTGAGTCGATATCCGACTGTTAATCACCTGTTCACACTAGTTCTATGCTATCCCACTTTCTCATCCATTCCCTACAAACAGGGGCCAATTTCCAGAGGCCAATTAACCTACGAATCCATACATCCCCCTTGTGATGTGGCAGACAACCCAAGCATCTGCAGAAATTCCACACGGTCACAGTGAGAGGGTGCAAACTCCACACAGACAGTACCCGAGGTCATGATCATGGTCAGCTCCACCAGCTGTGCCACCGTGCTACTCATGCTGGTTTAGTTACCTCACGTTTTCTTGTCTTTGTTTGTCATAGTTTAGGTCGGATCCAATTAATTATATTTGCGTATGCAAAACTAAATCAGCTTTCTAGTTTCCACTTCAAACATTCATAACATAGGAACGAGATTATATTTTTGGAGGATGCTGCCAGGCAAGATCTTAGATCATGGGAATACTAATCATTAGTTCGAAACATTGTGAAAATATTAGGTTTGTGCCTCCAGTGTACGTGAAGAAAAACCCTGCTCATTGATTCAATGTCATAACAAATCTTTCTAAATGAGATTGTTCGCACTTTCATGCAAAAGAGAAAGCCTTTGTTGAAAGTAATATCTATGCTTTCAAATATCTGCATGGGACAAAAAGCTATTTAATTACTGAATGTTCTCTGCATGAATATCCACACAGTAAGAGACTGCTATAAGAGCACTGGCTAAGCCCAGAGATACTCGCACAATATTCCCATTAGTAATTAAGAACCAGGTTTCAAATACGTTTTGTGGAACAAAATTAATATTGTGATATGAATCTGAATGTTCTATATTATACGAAGAATCTAATGAATTAAAATCGACACTTTAAGCTTAATGTTCATTTTCAGTAGCTAGTAAGATTAGACATCTTGTGTTTAACTTAATTTGCATAACCATAAGCTTAATGGTATTTGTACTAATCTTAAAAAATCCATATATAAATTAACGTCAGCTTCTGGATTTAAGCGCAATTATATTAATGATTCTGACAAAGCATTGAATTTCAGCAGCAACTGCACTTAAAAAATACTTTATTGAGAGACTCTGTGTGAAAGACATTAATGTAAATACCAGCCTTTATTTCAGGCAACAGGTGTTAATTTTAGATAAACTACTCTGATTTAGAGTCATATGTACTGCATAGGTGAGGTCTGCTGTGCAATGTTACCGAGTTGTTTGCAAAACAAAGTATTTCACTGTACCTCAGTACATGAGATCATCGCAGCTTGGTTTGTGAACAGCTCCATCCAAGACCGCAAGAAATTGCAGGGAATTGTGGACGCAGCCCAGACCATCACACAAACCAACCTCCCTTCCATTGACTCCATTTATATCACACGCTGCCTCAGCAAGGCCAGCAGCATAATCAAGGACCCTGGTCACTCCCTTTTCTCCCCTCTCCCATCGGGCCAAAGGTATAGAAGTGTGAAAACGTACACCTCCAGATTCAAGGACAGTTTCTTCCAAACTGTTATCAGGCAACTGAATCATTGTTCCACAACTAGCGAGCAGTCCTGATCTATTAGCTATCTCATTGGTGCATCTATATACTGTAAATAGCAAGCAACAAAAAGCTTTTCACTGTACTTCGGTACATGTGACAATAAACTAAACTGAACTGAGTGAGGCAATAAAGTATCATCGAATCATTGAATAGACACAAAGTCATACAGCACAGAAACTGGCCACTCAGCCCAACTTGTCCATGCCGACCAAGATGCCCATCCAAGCTAGTGCCTGCCTTTGGCCCATATCCATCTAAACCTTCCCATCCTTTTCAACCATGCCATTTTCTAAAAGATACAAATAAATTCAGATCTAAAATGATTAACTTGGAATTTCTGCAGAGATTTGTCTTGTTTACATTGATAATTAGGAATTAGCCAGATGCAGTCTGCCAAAAATATTTAGTTAACTTACTGCGGGAGATCCACACATTCCAATTTTTGTTTTGACTTTCACTAAAGGTAGCTAGAGCTCACATTGGGAATAGGCATGGGCCTTCTTAAAGCACTGATGTGAGATCAGGCGACAGTCTAGCTCCTAATATCTCTAACTGCTGCCTTAATTCTCCAAAATTGTGTAAATTCTTGATCTAATCCTCAAACTGTGATGGTAACGTTGACTGTCTAACAGGGAGAGGTGCAAAACAATCTATTCCTCTCATTCTGAGGTAGTGACAGAGCTGAGTTAAAGCCACCATTTTGCTCATTCTCAAGACAGGTTGCAACTAGAGGGTTGAATTGATACTTCCACTCCATAACGTAACCAGAAATCGGTGCGGGTATAACATTCATTTCATTGTGAAGACTTTCATTATCAGTTTTCAAAGTAACCTCTTTGTGCTCCATGTGCTATTTAAGTTTTTGGTCTGTTGAAATAACTGTGATGCCCCATGGAAATTCATAGAAGGCAGGAGAATGGGGTTAGGAGGGAGAGATAGATCAGCCATGATTGAATGGCGGAGTAGACGATGGGCCGAATGGCCTAATTCTGCTCCTATCACATTATCTTATGATCTTATGAAATCAATGATTTAATTGACCCCTTGATTTGTATATTTTATTTGGCCTCTCCATTAAGATATTATAACGTGATAATTATAACGTTCATTATAACGTACATTATAACGTGAGTATGTTTGGGCAGATTTTCCTCACTGTTAATTTCCCGAAACATAGTGGGTAAAAGGAGATTGTCCATTTAATGACAAGGCACCAAATCTCACAGTAATTGTTGGTGATGTGTATCACTATTCTCATGTATTTCTAGTGCTGTTTCCTCTGTAGATGAAAATTATTCTTATCAACACACCTTCTTCACTGCACTGTGGCTTCCAAAACCAGCGTCTTGCTATGATTACTTCCATATTCATTTTTTCATTAAAGCTTTACTGGTTATCTTACTGCAAAAGCAAGAAGTTGTGGCACTGTGTGATTGTATCAATTAGATTAATGAACAATCTGCTTGATACCTCTGGAGGATATTGCCACCTCATGCTACCTCAGCAGAGCCACTAAAATCATCAAGGACTCCACACACCACTTTTTTCAACTGTTGTCCTCTGGCAGGCGTTACAGGTCAGCCTAAACACGCACCTCCAGACTCAGAGATAATTTCTTCCCCAAAGCAATCTTCACACTCAATATGAAAAAACACTGAGTATTATTCATGCTGCACTCTTCCATGCTGCTACCCACCTTGAACTGTACTGTCACCATGTGCAGTACTGATTACTTAGTTATCTTGATACCTAGTTTTTAAACATTGTCCTGTGTTTTTATGTTTGTATATTATGCACCAATGGAGTGGCAATAACAATTTTGTTGTATGCAGTGCTTACAATGACAAATAACGGCATTTCATTTCCTGATTTACTCTACAGCCTAAAGTGAACATTTTTACTGTTGAGTTTAGCAGTACAGCATGGAAATTGGCCCCTCGGCTCACCGAGTCGATGCCGACCCACGGACACCCATTAACACTAGTTCTATGTTCTCCCATTTTCGCATCCACTCCCTGCACGTTAGGGACAATTTACAGAGTTTATGTTTAGTTTAGTTTAGTTTAATTTTGAGATACAGCGTGGAAACCATGCCCTTCGGCTCACCGGGTCCGCGCTGACCAGTGATCCCCGTACACTTGCTCTATCTTGGTACAATTTACAGAGGCCAATGAATCTCCAAACTCACATGTCTTTGCGATGTGTGAGGAAACCAGAGCACCTGGAGGAAACTCACGGTCACAGGAAGAACGTGCAAACTCCACACAGTCAGCACCCAAGGTCAGGATCGAATCCAGGGTCTCTGGTCCTGGAGGCAGCGGCTCCACCAGCATTGTTGTTAGGCTGCATCTTATTTGTAATGGTACATTGAATTGGACCAGCATTATCTGCAATCATTTAATGTTACTGAAACATTTTCCGATTCATATTTTCTATTATTTACATTCCATGCACATTACCATGAACATGCTTCTGCTTAAATATCATTCTGCATTGAAGATAAATGTTACAAGGACTGGTGGGAAGAAAATAATATTTCTAATGTAATTTCAGTAACATAAATGTGTGAAATTACAAAACTGGTTTAGAAAAATAACATCAATGTGAATAGCAAATATCACAGTAAGATTTAATCAAATGCATTATTTATACTTCAAAAGTGTTCTGAAGCTCAAAATTAAACAGATAAATTTAGGAAATACTGAATACTTGTGACATAAAAGTGTACATCAGGAAACCGTTTTTCTTGCATGAATATGAATTGCATGGAGCATCACACTTATTTGTTTGGTGGTGAATTTGAAGACTCTCCAGGCTTTTCCACCAATCCTGACCACAGAACAGGCCCTTCCACTTTTCCATCACAACTTACAACTGAATCTTCCAAGTTTTCATCGATCTAACCAATGGATCAAAAATATCAAGACACGAGGAATTGCAGATGCTGGAATCTAGAGCAAAACACAAACGGCTGGAGGACTTCAGCAGGTCAGTCTGAAGAAAGGTCCCGAGCGCAAAACATTGCCTGTCCATTCCATCCACCAATACTGGCCGACCCACTGAGTTCTTTCCTCCAGGACTTTATTCCTTGGAGTGCAGGAGGATGAGAATTGATCTCATAGAGGTGTATAAGATCATGACAGGATTAGATACGTAAACGCACAGAGTCTTTTAGGCAGAGTAGGGGAATCAAGAACAAGAGGACATAGGTTTAAGATGAGGGGAGAAAGATTTCAGAGGTAACTAAGGTGCAACGTATTACACAAGGGGTGGTGGATATATGGCTGCCAGAGGAGGTTATTGAGACAGGTACTATCACAACTTTTAAGTTACATTTGGACAAGGTTTGGATGGGATATGGGCAAAGCACAGGCAGGTGGGACTAGTGTAGAGGGGGCAAGTTGGTCGGCATGGGCAAGTTGGGCGGGCGGGCTTGTTTCCATGCTGTAAGACTAGGACTGATCTTTGGATCATAAATATGGCTGCTTACCAACATTAGCAACGTGCTACATACAGTATGGACAGGTGACAGAACTCATTGATCTCTTGCACACAGAAAGCATGTTCAATAATAAATGAGGTGAACATGATGGTTATGTTGATGGATAAACCGCTCATCTGTCTGACACATGGACAAGCATACTTCAATACTTATCAACAGGTCTCAGGGACTGTGGTTAGGGGCATGAATGAGCTCTAGCAGTAGTAGATTACAGCCTGTCCACAAGTTGTCTTGCTGCCGATAACAAAGTTCTGAAACCACCTCGAAGCAGACATGAGCTGGAATTTGTCTGCTGTTATTCTGGTCTGCCTCCTCGTCACACACTTTTTATGCATTTTCCTAAGGTCTTAAAATGTTGAAAAAAATAACACCCAGACGTTTCTTAAAAGAGTCAAAGTAACTTTGAGAACTACAGTGACCACCAATGCAGACACGCAGTGGGAATCCTGACACATATGTCCTTAAGTTTAAGCCATACAGCCAAACAGCTTGGGAATAGACCCTTCGGTCTAATTTGCCCATATTGTTCAAGATCCCCCATCTACACGAGTCTCACCTGCCTGTGTTTAGCCCATATCCCTCTAAACCTTTCCTATCCATGTACTACCAAAGTGTCTTTTAAATTGTGTCATAGGACCTCCTCTGGCAGCTCATTCCATGTACCTGCTACCGCCTGTGTGAATTAATATTGGCATCAATAAGTAAATAACAATCTATAAAGCAAAATGAGA
Source organism: Leucoraja erinaceus (assembly GCF_028641065.1). Classification (NCBI taxonomy): domain Eukaryota; kingdom Metazoa; phylum Chordata; class Chondrichthyes; order Rajiformes; family Rajidae; genus Leucoraja; species Leucoraja erinaceus. The sequence goes on from NC_073387.1 coordinate 46,746,340, forward strand.
AGCAGAACAGGCTGTTGCAAGCAGGGCTTCGTTGCAGATCAGTATAGGATATAACAGAAGCATAACTGAGGAGTGAGAATGTGATTCAGATACAAGGGCAAATCTCCTACCTCTAAAGGTGTCAGTAAAATGAAGAATAGCTGAAGTAAAATTGACCAATGAAGGTAATGGAAAATAAAGATTTATAAACAGGAAGTGAGTATACATTGCATTAAATATGGATCTCTTGTAAGACTGCATTTGATAAGTTGCTGCCTTACAGTGCCAGAGACCCTGGTTCAATCCTGACTTTGGGTGCTGTCTGTACAGAGTTTGTATGTTCTCCCTGTGACCTGCAAGGGTTTACTCCGGGTGCTCCAGTTTCCTCCCGCACTCCAAAGACGTACAGTTTTATAGGTTAATCGGCTTGGTAAAATAGTAAATGATCCCTAGTGTGTGTAGGGTAAGCGTTAATGTGCAGGGGATCGCTGGTTGACACGTACACAGTGGGCCAAAGAGCCTACTCCCATGCTGTAACTCTAAACTAAACTTAACTAAACTTAATTAAATGTATTAAAATTGTGAAAGACATCGTCGCCTGTGCGTTATGGTCTTGTTTTTATTTCCTTCACTCTGCACCTGGTACTGGATTAACAATTAGATCCTCAATTTAGCAACATTAGGAATTTGCTTATATCCTTCTTAATGCATATCAAGTTGCACAGGATAATTGCGTGGCTTCAAAGCTCAGCATTTTCAATACTGAATCTCAGTATGAAGAAAAGTATATTTGCTCTCTGCTTAACATGTCTTTAATAAGTTTATAAATATAAGAGCTGACGTTTATTCAGAACATTTAATCTTCTCATCTACCGCTGCACTCTATTATATACACGCACCTACATTTTTAATCACTGCATAGAAAATAAAATATAAATTTCCCTTGAATAAAATTTGTCATTTGGTTATTCATGTAATTTGAAGGCTGAATAAATTTGAGTCAGCGGCTGGATGCAGAATGTCAGTGAAAATTGGATTCAGAGAAGTTTCTGGATGTAATGCTGAAGCTTTTTAAAACCCTGGTCAGGCCTCATTTGGAGTATTGTGAGCGGTTTTGGGTCCCATTTCTGAGGAAGGACGTGCTGGCATTGGAGAGGGTCCAGAGGAGGTTTACGAGAATTATCCCAGAATGATTGGATAAACATATGATGAGCATTTGAAGGCACTGGGCCTGTACTCACTGGAGTTTCGGAGAATGAGGGGGACCTCATTGAAACTTATCGAATAGGGAAAGGTCTGGTGGATGTGGAGAGGATGTTTGCACTAGTGGGGGAGTCTAGGCTCAGACCAGAAGCCATAGCCTCAGAATAAAAGGACATAGCTTTAGATAGGAGATGAGGATGGATTTCTTTAGGTAGAGGGTGGTGAATCTACCACCAATGGATATTTCTACATGGGAGATTGAGATTTGTGATTAGTAAGGGTAAGAGGGGTTACGGGGAGAAGGAAGGTTGAGGGGGGAGGGAAAGATAGATAAGCCATTATTGAACGGCAGAGTAGACTTGATAGGATGAATGATTTAATTCTGTCCCAATAACTTATGAACTTATGAAGCTTCAGACAATGTCTTTCACAATTGTAATACACTTACTTGAGTTTAGTTAAGTTTAGTTTGGAGATACAGCGCGGAAATAGGATCTTTGGCCCACCGTGTCCTTGTCGACCAGCTTCATTTTAATGGAAAATGGGAGATGTTGTCCCCAAGGATCTGTGCTGAATGTACCTTTGTTTACAGGAAATAGAGGTAATCTTGTTGAAATTTGCTGCCGATTCCAAATCTGAGAATATAGTAAATGACATGAAAGTAAAATACAGGAAAAAATAACCAAGCTTGTAGAAAGGGTGGAGAATTGAAAAATAAAATTCAACTTTGCAAATTGAAGGGGATTAATTTCAGTTGGATGGGAGAAGTTAGTTATTCTTAGAAGGTCTGGCAGAATAATTGATTGTGGAACAAAGTGATCTGGGAAAGGTAATGAGTCTGAAGAAGGATCCCGACCCGAAACATCAACTATTCCTTTTCTCCAGAGATGCTGCCTGACCCGCTGAGTTACTCCAGCATTTTGGGTCCATCTTCAAGAAACAAATACATACTGATGGATCAATTACCCATTCTCATCTACAAGTGATAATTGATTGACTAATATGCAGATTATACAAAGTGTTGAGCTTGGAATATAAATGCGTGGAAGTAATGTTGAATATATAACTTTGCTTGGATTACTGTGTACAGTTCTGATCTTCTAATGCACAAAAAATATTGAAGCACTGTGGGAGGTACGATGATTTAGTAGAGTTTTAGTGGGATGTGGCCAGAACTGAGAGGATGTAGCTACTGTACGAGAGAAGAATAATCAGGCTGTAAGATTGGTTACTGTTGTGAAAGCCATTACTGGATAAATGTGGAATAATGGTTTTGTTAATAAACCGAGGCTGGAAAGGGGGTTTGGTACTATCTGATAGCCAATTACAATAAAAATAAATAAAGAGCTAGTTCTTTATGCTCCATTTCCCTACCCTAGATCGAAGCAAGCTAAACCTTTAAGTATTGCTAACTCTCCAATCTTGTTGACCCTCAGTAGCTACAACCTCAATTTCTTCTTCAACCCTATCCCCCCCTCCTGTCCCCTCACCCAAACACAGACATACAAGTCCAATACTAGATCTGATCTCTCGAGGTTACTTTGAGTCATAGAGTCATACAGCACAGAGACAGGCCCCTTGCCCCTATTTGTCCACGCCAACCATCATGTCTCATCTACACTAGTCCCACCTGCCTGCATTTGGCCAAAATCCTTCAACTATATGGGTGCTCTTATCCATGTACCTGTCCAAATGTGATAGTGCCTGCCTCAACTACCTCCTCTGACAGCTCATTCCATACACTCACCACCATTTGTGTAAATAAAGTTGCCCCTAGGGGTTCCTATTAAATCTTCCTTCCCCTCACCCTAAAATGACTTCCTTTCTTATTCATTTCAGTTATTTACATGAGGGATTTGGGATTAGTTCTTCTGCTTGAATAATAAAGATCAGTCCAGGGATTAATCCCTAAATCCCAAATTTCAAACCACTGTTTCCTCAGAATCTAGTGTAAATTTCTCAACTGTTAAACAAAATTTCCTTGGTGGCTTTACAATGTGTTTACAGATTATTGGATTGCATGATAAAACATTTTTAAGTTGTTGTCTTCTACATGGGTGTAATTTAACATACCTTCGGTATTTTGAAATGATGATATTCCTGTTCTGAAAGATTTATGATGGACATCTTGTTTTATCAATCCCTTCAAATAACAAGCTAGCATGCAGACGTAATCTGCAATACCTCAGGTGCTGTTTCTTTTGCAAGCAGATGGTGGGTCTGCTAAAGGAAGACTATCTGAATCAATTTGACATCCCTTAATGAGGCTGAGCAGAAAGATTCCTTTCATTTCTGTATTCAGAAGGCATTTGGATAATGATAAAGAACTTGTCCAATCTCAAACGGGGAGAAGAGGTAACAAAGCAGCTGTCTGCTTCTGAAATGTCACATCCACAGTAAGATAGTGAAGATAGAAGATTGGGGGGATATTAACTCTCAGGTACGTTCCAAGATACAAGATACGTTTATTTGTCACATGTACCAATTGGTTCAATGAAATGTGCGGTCGCCAGGTTAGCCACATAATCCCCAATTTACTTTAAAAGACAAGGATATATTAACATACTAAACTAAGTAGGACCCGTTGGGTCCCAGCATCACACGGGAGGGCTGGTCCCCAAGCACAATATTCCACCTCTCCACCAATTCCAATATTGGTGGCCTGTGGGGGGAGGGGGGGGGGGGCTTTCTGGAGTGCTAGTATGGGTGCTGTCAGCTGAAGGGACTGGTTTCCAGAGGGCTAGTATGGCCATTACGGGCCGAATGGATTCTTGGGCTGGCGGCTCAGTCTCTCAAGCCTGTTGTGCTGGCAACTCACTCACGGCTGGTGGGCTGGCAGTTGACTCACAGCTATTCCTTGAAATTCCATTTCAAGCAGGGTGCAAGGCCACCAAATTCAAGTGCAGTTTCATACCATTTCAAACAGGGTGCAAGACTACGTAGACAGCGAGTCGTGACCTCTCCCTCCTCCATCATGCAGAGACTGAGCCACGCCCACACTTCTGGGTTTTATTGCCCCTCCCCCTCCCACCAGAAGGGTGGTGGCCTTCATGGCGTGATTGACAGGAGAGAGAATCTCAACATTTAAAAGCTTCGGGGGATGCGACTTTTTCTTCGGTCGTATCCCCCATCTCCGTCTGCACCGAGGCCTAATGGCGGAGCTGGCGGCAACGGAGCTGTAGCGGCAGCAGCAGCGGAGACCGGACCCGGCACCGAAGCTGTGGCTGTGGCGGCGGCGGCAGCAGCAGCAGCAGCGGAGACCTGACCCGGCACCGAGGCTGCGGCGGCGGCGGCGGCGGCGGCAGCAGCAGCAGCAGCGGAGACCTGACCCGGCACCGAGGCTGTGGCAGTGGCGGCGGCGGCGGCGGCAGCAGCGGCGGCACCGAGGCTCGCGCGGCAGCAGCGGCGGCAGCGGTCGGACCTGAGCAGCGGCGGAAGCTGAGGGCGGCAGCGGCGGAGACCTGACTCGGCCCCGAGGCTGTGGCGGAGGCGGCGGCAGCGGAGACCTGACTCGGCCTCTGAGCTGTGGCGAGGCAGCGACCACCCGCGGAGTTTGAACCGTCGCCTCGGCGCAGAGGGAGAACAAAGAGGGAAGAGCCAGAGACTTTAAGATTTTGCCTTCCACCACAGTGAGGAGGTGTTTGGTGAACTCACTGTGGTGGATGTTAAATTTGTGTTGATTGTGTGTTTTTGTCATTTTTTTAATTATATGTATGACTGCAGGGAAACAGAATTTCGTTCAGACCGAAAGGTCTGAATGACAATAAACGAATCTAATCTAATCTAATCTAATCTAATCTAAACACTAATAACTTTTATTTTTCATCGATGGGAAAATCCTCGGTACCTGATGAGCGGAGGGGGACTGAATAAGATGGCCAAAAATCACAGCCGTACGTGGTAGCGTTTTTTCTAAAATCAATAGAAAGCGCAAACGGGAAGTGGTCAAGATTAGAATTTTAATTATATAGAAGGCAAGGCAACTTTAATTAGGCAACACAGCTTTGGCATTTCCAAAACAAAGGCAACACAGCTTTAGCATTTCCAAACTATATTTTCAAACTCCATTAAGGGCAATCACAGGTCAGTAGAACCACTCACAGTTTAGTAGACATGTGTTCAGTGTTATTCACAGCTCAGACTGAGAGACGTGACCCTATTGCTTCTCCCATCTTGCAGAGACTGACTGAGGCAATCAACACTTCCGGATTTTATAGTCCATCCGGAAGGGGCATGGCCTTCAGGAGAGAGAATCTCAACATTTTTTAAACACTACTAACTCTTTTATTTTTCATCAATGGGAAAAAATCCTCTTGTCCTGCGCAGTGGAGGGGACTACGAGTAAGATGGCCAAAAATAACAGTCATAAGTGGCAGCGTTTTTTCTTAAATCGATATACAGAACAACAGTAAGTGGTTAAGATGAGACTTTTAGCAATATAGACTAGACTAAGTGGGACCCGTTGCATCCAACGCAATATTTCACCTCTCCACCAATTCTAATATTGGTGGCCAGTTGGGGGGGGGGGGGGCTTTCTGGAGCGCTAGTATGGGTGTTGTGGGCTGAAGGGACTGGTTTCCAGAGGGCTAGTATGCAAAGTGTGCGCCAAATGGATTCTTGGGCTGGCGTCTCAGTCAATCAGGCCGGTTGTGCTGGCAACTCACTCACGGCTGGTGGGCTGGTAGTTGACTCACGGCTAATCCTTGAAATTCTATTTCAAGCAGGGTATAAGGCCACCAAATTCAAGTGCAGTTTCTTACCACTTCTAGCAGGGTGCAAGGCCACCAAATTCAAGTGCAGTTTCATACTATTTGAAGTAGGGTGCAAAGCCACTAAAGACAGCGAGTCGTGACCTCTCCCTCGTCCATCTTGCAGAGACTGAGCCACACCCACATTTCCGGGTTTTATAACCCCTCTCCCCCCTCCCCCCCCCACTGGAAAAGGTGTGGCTTTCATGGAGTGATTGACAGGAGAGAGACTCTCAACTTTTTTTTTAAACTAATAACACTTTTATTTTTCATTGATGGGAAGAATTCTCTGCACCTGCTCAGCGGAGGGGGGACTGAGTAAGATGGCCAAAAATCACAGCCGTAAGTGGTAGCGTTTTATCTAAAATCAATATACAGTGCAAACAGGAAGTAAGTGCATTTACAGTAGTGCCTTTCAACTTCAAGCCAATGCACCCACACCCCCATTTGCAGTAAGTAATGCCTTTTAACTTCAAGCCATTGCACCCACGCTACCATTTGCAGTAAGTAGTGCCATTCAACTTCAAGCCCAAGCACCCAAGCCACCATTTGCAGCAAGTAGTGCCTTTCAACCATGCCACAATTTGCAGTAAGTAGTGCCTTTCAACTTCAAGCCAATGCACCCACGCTTCCATTTGCAGTAAGTAATGCATTTTAACTTCAAGCCATTGCAACCAAGCCACCATTTGCAGTAATAGTGGCTTTCAACTTCAAGCCAAAGCTCCCAAGCCATAATTTGCATTAAGTGGTGCCTTTCAACTTCAAGTCACACCCAAGCCACCATTTGCAGTGTAGTGCCTTTCAACTTCAAGCCAAAGCAACCAAGCCACCATTCGCAGTAATAGTGCCTTTCAACTTCAAGCCAAAGCTCCCAAGCCACCATTTGCAGTAAGTAGTGCCTTTCAACTTCATGCCACCATTTGCAGTAAGTAGTACCTTTCAATGTCAAGACACACCCAAGCCCAGCCAACCAGGGGAGGGAGGGAGGGAGGGAGGGGGGAGGCGCTTTCTGGAGCACTAGTTTGAACCATTTTAGAACCAATATACATTGTTTTGCAAGCTTTAGAACCAGTATACACTTTTTTGCAAGCTTTAGAACCAATAGACACATTCTGCAAGCATTTTAGAACCACTAAGGGCACTTACACTTGAGTAGACATGTGTTCAGTGTTATTCACAGCTCAGAGAAACGTGACCCTCTGCTTCCTCCATCTTGAAGAGACTGTGTGGCACACCACTTCCTGGTTTTATAGTCTCTCCCCCCCTGCCGCCAGCGGGGGCAGCGGAGAGAATGGGGAATTTTGTAAAAACATTAATATCTCTGTCATTTTTAATCGACAGGAAAAATCCTCGTCACACATGCGGCGGAGGGTGGCTCTGAGTGAGGTGGCCAAAAATGACGGCCGTAGGTGGCGGCGTTCTCTCGGAAATCGCAGCACAGAAGGCCAAAACCGGTCAAGAACAGACTTTTAGTAATATAGATATCCAGTAAGTCAGTCATATGCTGGATATACCGTATATCCGGCATATATAAACATAACATACATCTCAAGACATATATCCAGCAGGTAGACAAAAATGCTGGAGAAACTCAGCGGGTGAGGCAACATCTATGGAGCGACGGAAATAGGCAACGTTTCGGGTTGAAACACTTCTTCAAAGCGAAACATTGCCCATTTCCTTCGTTTCATAGATGCTGCCTCACCCGCTGAGTTTCTCCAGCATTTTTGGCCACCTTCGATTTTCCAGTATCTGCAGTTCTTTCTTAAACATATATCCAGCAAGCAGACTGAAGAAGGATTTCAACCCAAAATGTCACCTATTCCTTTTCTCCAGAGATGCTGCCTGACCTGCTGAGTTGCTCCAGCACTATGAGTCTATCTTTGGTATAAACCAACATCTACTGTTTCTTCTTACACAAATTATATGACCTTATAGCACAGTCGTCTTGGTGGAAGGCATCTGATTACAAGGTGGAAAGTAGCAATATTTCTCTGGGCGCTAATGGAGCAGCCTTAATCCCACAATAGTGTCCCACAATAGTTCATAGTTCATAGATTCACAGAGTTACACAGCACCGAAACAGGTATTCGGCCCAACTCATCCATAATGTCTAAAATACCTGTCTAAACAATTCTATTTGCCTGTATTTGGCACATATCCTTCTAAACCTCTCCTATCCATGTATTGTTCAAAAGATAGACACAAAATGCTGGAGTAACTCAGCGGGTCAGGCAGCATCACTGGAGAAAAAGGATGGGTGATGTTTCGGGTCGGGACTCTTCTTCAAACAAGCATTGTCCAAATGCTCTGTAAATGTTGTAATTGCCTCTGCCATCTCCTCTGGCAGCTCATTCCATTTAGCAATACCCTCTGTGTTCCTAAGATACCCTTCAAACCTTTTCATTCTTAGCTTGAACTTATGCTCTCTCATTTTAGACTTCCCTATCCTTGGAAACAGACTGACTAACTTATCCATTGGGTCCCATGTTTACACGGGAGGGCTAGTCCCCCAACGCAATATTCCACCTCTCCACCAATTCCAATATTGGTGGTCAGTGGTGGGGGGGGGGCAGATTTCTGGAGAGCTAGTATGGGTGTTGTGGGTCGAAGGGAATGGTTTCCAGAAGGCTAGTATGGACATTGTGGGCCAAATGGATTCTACTGCTGGCAGCTCAGTCACTCAGGCCTGGTGGGCTGGCAGATCAGTCACTCAGGGCTGGTGGGCTGGCAGTTCACTCGCGGCTATTCTGTGAAATTCCATTTCAAGCAGAGTGCAGGCCACCAAATTCAATTTCATAGCATTTCTAGCAGAGTGCAGACCACCACAATCAATTTCATAGCATTTCAAGCAGAGTGCAGGCCACCACATGCAATTTCAAAGCATTTCAAGCAGAGTGCAGGCCACCACATTCAATTTCATAGCATTTCAAGCAGAGTGCAGGCCACCACATTCAATTTCATAGCATTTCAAGCAGAGTGCAGCCCACCACATTCCATTTCATAGCATTTCAAGCAGAGTGCAGGCCACCAAATTGCCAAACAACTCATTGCATTATCATTAAGGGCTAACAAATTATTTATTGCAAGTACATTGAAGACTCACAGTCCAGTTGATTCACAGCTTAGAATGAGTTGTGGACTCTCCCTCGCGATCTTCCAGAGTGACTGACTCACGTTCAGGTATCTGGGGATTTATTGTCCTGACCCCCCCCCCCCCCCCCCCCCCCAGAAGGGGTGTTACCTTCATTGTGGTGGTTGACAGGCGAGAGGACCAATCAGCTGATCTCAAGATTTTTAAACATAACTTTTAAACATGACTAAATCTATACCCTCACTTTCCTCTCTGAAGTATGTTAATGTACAGGAGTTTCCTAAACTGCTTTCATCTTCATCTAGAGCTGCTTGTTTGAATCTCTCCAATAAATCTTCTATTCCTGGCCCACGATATCAAGACAGTTTTTTTCCCAGCCACAAATGGAACATTATTAGTAGAATGCAACAATTTTAAACTGGATGGAGATTAATAAATGCAGATGCCAAATATCTGCTAATTATGTATTTCTATTCATTACAAAAATTATGTTTGCAGCACTAATGGAAAGTCATTCATTTTAAAATAAAATCTTACATTGAAATGGCACAGTTGGTACTGAACTATTTAAAAGCACACTCGTATTAATATACACACTGATTCTCGCACATGAAGCAAAGAATTATTCCACGCACAATATATTTGTTCCACTGCCACACCCATAAGCATCTACCCAGCAATAATATTGAACTCAGAGGTGACAGAGCCTGAGGTGACAGATATGGTTCACAGAGAGAGAATGAAGACAGGAATATAAGAGTCTGATGAATACAAGATTCAAGATTCAAGAGAGTTTATTGTCTTGTGTCCCTGAAAGAACAATGAAATTCTCGCTTTGCTTCAGCACAACAGAACAGAACATGACTACAGAACAGATCAGTGTGTCCATATACCATTATATGAATATACTCACACATGTATAAATAAACTGATAAAGTGCCAATACAGGTGCACAACCTTTTATCCGGTGTTCCAGAAACCGAAAAGCTCCGAAAACCGGCCATTTTTTCCAGATGTCGTCTGCGCACCAAAGTTTGGCGCCAAAATAAAAGACCCACGGTCAACCCAGGTCTGTACTACTGTAGCGGCTGCCTCCTCCCTGGAGACCGGGAGATGCTTAAACATCTGTAAATCATTGCTTAAATGTTAGTCAGTTAGTTTGGAGGGCTTTTTGTCCGAAGGGGTAAACTTTAATTCTTAGTCCCCTACCTGGTCGGAGAGGCGGGGATGGCAATGCCTTACCGGGGGGCAGTAAGTAGCTATTCCATTGAACTGCGGGCGGCGCCAGTTGTAGCTCCGACCCCGGTCTGCGAGGCGCTCCAAATCCAGCGCTCCTGGACGCCCCAGCTCCGCTTCGGGACAGCTGAAGGTGGGAAAACCAGCGGGGAGCGGGCATGCCTTAGGGAGATGAGTATGTGGCCAGGATGGTGTGGGTCCTTGATGATACTGCCAGCCTTTTTGAGGCAGCGACTGTGATAGATCCCCTCGATGGAAGAGAGGTCAGAGCCGATGATGGACTGTGCAGTGTTTACTACTTTTTGTAGTGATTTTTCCTAGAGTTGCCGGGGGCGCTCACGTTGCCCCGAAACCCCAGCTCCGCGACACGATCGCCACCAGTCAGCATTGCTCTTCACCCCGACTACTGCTCTGACTAACATTTAGCAATGAGTCTCCCGGTCACCCGGGAGGAGGCAGCAGCTCCAGACTTTTCAAGCCGCCCGGACAGCTAAAAAAATTCTGAAATCCGAAAATGTCCGAAATCCGACAAGTGTCTGGTCCCAAGGCTTTCGGATAAAAGCACCTGTAACAGATATGGGCTATTAAGTTTTGCCGAAGATAGATGGCTGTGGGGGACGATATTATTCCGCTGTTGTAGTAACTCAGCCAGGATGGTAATGATACTGCCAGCCTTTTTGAGGCAGCGACTGCGATAGATCCCCTCGATGGAAAAGGAAAAGGTGGACAGTGTTTCCTTTTGGTAAAGGGCGCTCACGTTGCCGAAACAAAACGATTTGCTCTATCTGCTCCCAGCTAAGGGCTATAAATGCCGGATAGACACGATCGCTTTAGTAACTCAGCTTTAGACTGCATTTAGAAAAGAGGTACAAAAGCTTTTTTATCTCCCCGCTAAGGCAAATGGTTCTTTAGACTTTAGGCTTTAGAGATACAGCATGGAAACAGGCCCTTCGGCCCACTAAGTCCGTGCTGACCAGCGATCACCCCGTACACTAGCAGGCTAGGGACAATTTACAATTTATAGAAGCCAATCAACCTACAAACCTGCACCCAGAGAAACCCCACGTGGTCACAGGGAGAACGTACAAACTCCGTACATACAGAACCCATAGTCAGAATAGATCCCGAGTCTTTGGTGCTGTAAGGCAGCAACTCTATTGCTGCGCCACCGTGCCGCTCCAGGATCCTTCCTGTTAACTCGGCCTCAGTTCCTCATTATTGTACACACCACAACTCTCCCCTCAGTGAAATAGAGGCTCCTTTGAACCTCGCAGCTAACACGATCTAACTGTTAAATATTTCCTCCTTTTTCTTACATGAAGGTATGTTTGGGAGCTTTGCGACGTTAATTTCTGTGAAAAGAAGCAGAAGTGACACATGTGTAGCTACCACATTAGCCGCTGCTGCCTGCTGCCTCTGATCAGGGACATTGACTGTCACAGGCCATGTCGGCTCCATGTTCCAGTTTGCTGAAGGCATGTTCTGCAATAAATATTAAGATGTAGTAACGGGTGCTCTGTTGACACAGAAGGTGTAGGGACAGTTGTTCGCAATCATTGGCAAAACTCGTGCCAACACTGCAAATACGGGTTGAGCAAATGCCAGGTTCATGTGCTGCTGCTCCAATGCCTGCCTATCTGTCTAAAAAGGCTCACTTGTGAAGAATTATTCTCGTGCTGAATTATTCATTAGGTCAGAGACCCCGTGGGGGGACATGGATCTGCAGCCAAGTGTATGAAAAAAAAATCAGAAAATAAATAAGATGAGATGATTGGAAGGAAGAATCTTTTAATGTTTTATAAGAAAACATTGGCTGCATTTAGAAACATAGAAACTAGGTGTAGGAGGAGGCTATTCGGCCCTTCGAGCCAGCACCGCCATTCATTGTGATCATGGCTGATCGTCCCCAATCAATAACCTGTGCCTGCCTTCTCCCCCTTGATTCCACTAGCCCCTAGAGCTCTATCTAACTCTCTCTTAAATCCATCCAGTGATTTGGCCTCCACTGTCCTCTGTGGCAGGGAATTCCGCAAATTCACAACTCTCTGGGTGAAATTTGTTTTTCTCACCTCACTTAAATGACCTCCCCTTTATTCTAAGACTGTGGCCCCTGCTTCTGGACTCACACAACATTGGGAACATTTTTTTCCTGCATCTAGCTTGTCCAGTCCATTTATAATTGTATATGTTTCTATAAGATGCCCCTCATCCTTCTAAACTCCAGTGAATACAAGCCTAGTCTTTTCAATCTTTCCTCATATGACAGTCCGCCATCCCAGGGATCAATTTCACAGACCCTGCTCATATACGAGATGCACCGACACAATTGGGGAGGCACGGTGGCACAGCGGTAGAGTTGTTGCCTTTCAGCGCCAGGGAACTGGGTTCGATCCTGACTACTGGTGCGTGTCTGAATGGTGTTTCTACGTTCTCCCCGTAACCTGCGTTGGTTTCCCCCGGGTTCTCCGACTTCCTCCCACACTCCAAAGACGTACAGGCCTGCAGGTTCAATGCCTTTGTAAAATAGTAAATTGTCCCTACTGTGCAGGACATGCATGGATCGCTGGTCGGCATAGAAACCTAGAAACATAGAAAATAGGTGCAAGAGTAGGCCATTCGGCCCTTCGAGCCTGCACCGCCATTCAATATGATCATGGCTGATCATCCAACTCAGTATTCTGTACCTGCCTTCTCTCCATACCCACTGATCCCTTTAGCCACAAGGGCCACATCTAACTCCCTCTTAAATATAGCCAATGAACTGGCCTCAACTACCTTCTGTGGCAGAGAATTCCAGAGATTCACCACTCTCTGTGTGAAAAATGTTTTCCTCATCTCGGTCCTAAAGGATTTCCCCCTTATCCTTAAACTGTGACCCCTTGTTCTGGACTTCCCCAACATCGGGAACAATCTTCCTGCATCTAGCCTGTCCAACCCCTTAAGAATTGTGTACGTTTCTATAAGATCCCCCCTCAATCTTCTAAATTCTAGCGAGTACAAGCCAAGTCTATCCAGTCTTCGTTCATATGAAAGTCCTGACATCCCAGGAATCAGTCTGGTGAACCTTCTCCCTCTATGGCAAGAATGTCTTTCCTCAGATTAGGAGACAATGGCGGTGCAGGCTCGAAGGGCCGAATGGCGAAGAAACCAAGCAGAAAATCCCATATTTCATAAACAGCACTGTGGGTGTATTTCCGGTGGCGCTGGTGCTAGCTACCTCCACCTTCAGTCTTTTTTTTTGTTATGTTGAAGTACGTTTTTTGTGGGTTTTTTTAAATGTCTTTATGTGGGGGAAGAGGGTACGGTAAGGGGGATACCGCTTCCTGGAGAGGATGCGACAATTATTCGAGTTGCATCCTCGCCCCCCCCCCCCCCCCCCACCTCAGCGGCCTACCTACTGGATTGGCGCGGCCTTTCCTGCCGGGACTGACCAGAGCTCCAGCAGCAGCAGCGGCGGTGCAGCGCTGGATGCATCGAGGGGCGGGCGATGCCTTACCGGGGATCGCCGTTTGGAGCCCCGGAGTGCTGGGCCTGCTGCACCGACATTGCGGAACTGTGGTTCGCGGAGCTCCCAACGCGGGCGGCGCTGATCAACATCGCGGAGTCCTGCGACTCCGCCTAGCTCGGCATGTGGACTCGGGAGCCGCGGACTCCGGTGGGAGGCGGCTGATCTGGAGGTCCGGGCCGCTGAGGATGTTCTCCGTCGGGGTTCGGCGTCGGTGTTCCATCATCCCGGCGTGAGGGCCTGCGCATCGGGCTGCCCGTGGCGGCGACTGCGGGTGCTCGGGAGGCCCCGACCACGGGTGAACATCTGGGAAGATCGGAGGGGAGGCTGGCTGGACTATGGTGCCTTCCTTATGGTGCCACACTGTGTTGTGTTGTGGTTATGTTGTGTCGTGGACTTCTGTGTTTGTGCTTTTTTTTAAATTTTAATATATTTTATTTATTTATTATTTATTTATTTATAATGATACTTGACTGTAAGGAAAATTCATTTTGTTGTCTCTAATATGAGATAATGACAATAAATTGAAATTGAAATTGAATACAATTATATTGAAATTGAAGGGCACAGCACACAAAGATATGACACGACACTGCCTGACGTGGAGTTCCCAGCGATGCTGGTGTGAGTTAGCAAAGAGTCAACAATTCGTGCATAAATGTCTCAGAATCAAGGAGAAGAACTGCTGAGTTAGTAATCAGATTGAATCTCCCCAATCTAGATCCCCAGTTGGTGTGAAAGTACAATGTTAAGGTCGGATTGACACAGTTGGTGCAGAGATGACAGAGCTTAGCTTGGGTGTCTAAAATCAAAGGTCACAGTCTTAAAATAAGAAATTAGTCATTTAGGATTGAGACAGGAAAATAGAGACAAGAAGCTGAAGTAACAAAGGATCAGGCATCACTTCTGGAGAAAAGGAATAAGTGACGTTTCGAGTTGAGACCCTTTTTCAGACTGAGAGTCAGTGGAGAGGGAACCGAGAGATATGGAAAGGTACATAAAACAAATAGATATATATAGATATGCCATTTATTGTCACTATAAGAAGACATTTCCTCTCCCAAGTGGTAGCAAACTCTCTGCCCTAGAGCAGCGTGGAGATTTATATATGTGGCATAGTCAAGACAAAGGTCTGTAATTCTCCTGGCTATTAAGTGAATTCACAAATAATTAGTTAATGTAGGAAAATTGCATTAAGATAAAAGATCATCTCTAATATTATTGCATGTCGAAGCAGGAATAAGGGGCTGAATGGCTGGTTTCTGATTTTATATATGATGTTCATATTTTGTTAAATTAACCCAAACTAATCTGAATATAGTTTTGTCACATAGTTTGGAAACAGAAAATATCAGAAACACTGAAAGGTTCGGGAGGCATTGATAGAGTTTTAGTTACAGATTTCAGTTTTAGTTTCGGAGATACTTTGCGGTCCGTGCCGACCAGCGATCCCCGCATGTTAACACTATCCTACACACACTAGGGACAATTTTTACATTTAATGCAGCCTGCCATACCTGTACCTGTTGGAATTTGCAGGAGGAAACCAGGATCTCGATGGAAAACCCAGCAGGCAGAAACTCCAGTACAGCAGCAGAGTCCTGGATCGTGCCCTGGTCTCTGGTGCTGCAAGGAACCGCAGCCGCTGCTGATAAGGTTCTTGATTCTTAACCGCTGTCGTGTTGTCCGTCAGGAGATGGGAGCAGCGATTTGGAGAAGTATAAATAAAAAGGCGGACCCATCCACACACTCTAGTTTGTGTAGGGGGCTATAGGTTTGCAAAGCTCCTGAAGAGAAATGACTGTTTTGCTGTCCAACTGTTCATTTCAGATTAGATGAGCACCAGGGGGACTTCAGGACTTACTCTCTGTAGGAATGCAGAGTTCGAAATAAGTCCCTCCACAGACTGCCATCAGTCAAATTCATCAAGACACTACTGTGTCGTCAAATGAATGAAAGATATGCAAAAAGACACTTCAAAGATAAGAAGACATTTCCTCTCACAAGTGGTAGCAAACTCTCTGCCCTAGAGCAGCGTGGAGATTTATATATGTGGCATAGTCAAGACAAAGGTCTGTAATTCTCCTGGCTATTAAGTGAATTCACGAATAATTAGTTAATGTAGGAAAATTGCATTAAGATAAAAGATCATCTCTAATATTATTGCATGTCGAAGCAGGAATAAGGGGATGAATGGCTGGTTTCTGATTTTATATATGATGTTCATATTTTGTTAAATTAACCCAAACTAACCTGAATATAGTTTTGTCACATAGTTTGGAAACAGAAAATATCAGAAACACTGAAAGGTTCGGGCAGCATTGATAGAGTTTTAGTTACAGATTTTAGTTTTAGTTTTAGAGATACTTTGCGGTCCGTGCCGACCAGCGATCCCCGCATATTAACACTATCCTACACACACTAGGGACAATTTTTACATTTAATAAGCCAAATACCTGTACCTCTTTGGAATTTGGGAGGAAACCGAAGATCTCGCAGAAAACCCACACAGGCACAAACTCCGTACAGACAGCTTCACCCGTAGTCTGGATCGAACCCGGGTCTCTGGTGCTGCAAGGCACCGCACCACCTTAGTAAGGATAAGGTTTAGTTACTCTTAACCTAGATGACCATTCATCAGAAGTACTGGGAGCCTACATTTTGGAGAAGTATAGATTGGCTGTGTAAAAATGGGGCATCACACTCGAGTTTTGAGCAGCAGTGATATAGGTTTACAAAGCGACAAAGAGAAATACTGTTTTGCTGTCAACTGTTTATTTCAATTAGATAGATCCAGGGGGACTGATACAGCGTGTGAATGCAGAGTTATTTTCCCTCGACAGACTGCCATCAGTGTCATAATTCATCAAGAAAGAATTGTATTTCTTTCTGAGTATAGGAAGGAACTGCAGATGCTGGTTTAAACCGAAGATAGACACGTTCGTCACCCATTCCTTCTCCCCAGAGATGCTGTCTGTCCCGCTGAGTTACTCCAGCCTTTTGTGTCTAACTTTTGTATTTCTTTCTCGTTGGGATGGAGGGATTGTTTAATATAATAGGCAATGTCTAATTCAATGTAAGAGATCTGCTGGACAGGATTCAATTACTAGATTGTTTAGCGAAAAAAATATTCAGAATTATTCCGTATCTGAGCCTGGGATTTTTATTCCCGCATCCCCGATGTGGTTCATGATGGGGTTGTGAATAAATTATGAGGGCAAATCTTCCACTTAAAAACTAACAGATCCACTTGACCTACTGAAGGGTATTTCATTTAATATGTATTTGCATGTAAGTGCACAGGAAT